>NC_073692.1:419306208-419344960 GCF_029784155.1 Uranotaenia lowii
TTTTTGTCATTTTTGTCATTTTTGTCATTTTTGTCATTTTTGTCATTTTTGTCATTTTTGTCATTTTTGTCATTTTTGTCATTTTTGTCATTTTTGTCATTTTTGTCATTTTTGTCATTTTTGTCATTTTTGTCATTTTTGTCATTTTTGTCATTTTTGTCATTTTTGTCATTTTTGTCATTTTTGTCATTTTTGTCATTTTTGTCATTTTTGTCATTTTTGTCATTTTTGTCATTTTTGTCATTTTTGTCATTTTTGTCATTTTTGTCATTTTTGTCATTTTTGTCATTTTTGTCATTTTTGTCATTTTTGTCATTTTTGTCATTTTTGTCATTTTTGTCATTTTTGTCATTTTTGTCATTTTTGTCATTTTTGTCATTTTTGTCATTTTTGTCATTTTTGTCATTTTTGTCATTTTTGTCATTTTTGTCATTTTTGTCATTTTTGTCATTTTTGTCATTTTTGTCATTTTTGTCATTTTTGTCATTTTTGTCATTTTTGTCATTTTTGTCATTTTTGTCATTTTTGTCATTTTTGTCATTTTTGTCATTTTTGTCATTTTTGTCATTTTTGTCATTTTTGTCATTTTTGTCATTTTTGTCATTTTTGTCATTTTTGTCATTTTTGTCATTTTTGTCATTTTTGTCATTTTTGTCATTTTTGTCATTTTTGTCATTTTTGTCATTTTTGTCATTTTTGTCATTTTTGTCATTTTTGTCATTTTTGTCATTTTTGTCATTTTTTGTCATTTTTGTCATTTTTGTCATTTTTGTCATTTTTGTCATTTTTGTCATTTTTGTCATTTTTGTCATTTTTGTCATTTTTGTCATTTTTGTCATTTTTGTCATTTTTGTCATTTTTGTCATTTTTGTCATTTTTGTCATTTTTGTCATTTTTGTCATTTTTGTCATTTTTGTCATTTTTGTCATTTTTGTCATTTTTGTCATTTTTGTCATTTTTGTCATTTTTGTCATTTTTGTCATTTTTGTCATTTTTGTCATTTTTGTCATTTTTGTCATTTTTGTCATTTTTGTCATTTTTGTCATTTTTGTCATTTTTGTCATTTTTGTCATTTTTGTCATTTTTGTCATTTTTGTCATTTTTGTCATTTTTGTCATTTTTGTCATTTTTGTCATTTTTGTCATTTTTGTCATTTTTGTCATTTTTGTCATTTTTGTCATTTTTGTCATTTTTGTCATTTTTGTCATTTTTGTCATTTTTGTCATTTTTGTCATTTTTGTCATTTTTGTCATTTTTGTCATTTTTGTCATTTTTGTCATTTTTGTCATTTTTGTCATTTTTGTCATTTTTGTCATTTTTGTCATTTTTGTCATTTTTGTCATTTTTGTCATTTTTGTCATTTTTGTCATTTTTGTCATTTTTGTCATTTTTGTCATTTTTGTCATTTTTGTCATTTTTGTCATTTTTGTCATTTTTGTCATTTTTGTCATTTTTGTCATTTTTGTCATTTTTGTCATTTTTGTCATTTTTGTCATTTTTGTCATTTTTGTCATTTTTGTCATTTTTGTCATTTTTGTCATTTTTGTCATTTTTGTCATTTTTGTCATTTTTGTCATTTTTGTCATTTTTGTCATTTTTGTCATTTTTGTCATTTTTGTCATTTTTGTCATTTTTGTCATTTTTGTCATTTTTGTCATTTTTGTCATTTTTGTCATTTTTGTCATTTTTGTCATTTTTGTCATTTTTGTCATTTTTGTCATTTTTGTCATTTTTGTCATTTTTGTCATTTTTGTCATTTTTGTCATTTTTGTCATTTTTGTCATTTTTGTCATTTTTGTCATTTTTGTCATTTTTGTCATTTTTGTCATTTTTGTCATTTTTGTCATTTTTGTCATTTTTGTCATTTTTGTCATTTTTGTCATTTTTGTCATTTTTGTCATTTTTGTCATTTTTGTCATTTTTGTCATTTTTGTCATTTTTGTCATTTTTGTCATTTTTGTCATTTTTGTCATTTTTGTCATTTTTGTCATTTTTGTCATTTTTGTCATTTTTGTCATTTTTGTCATTTTTGTCATTTTTTGTCATTTTTGTCATTTTTGTCATTTTTGTCATTTTTGTCATTTTTGTCATTTTTGTCATTTTTGTCATTTTTGTCATTTTTGTCATTTTTGTCATTTTTGTCATTTTTGTCATTTTTGTCATTTTTGTCATTTTTGTCATTTTTGTCATTTTTGTCATTTTTGTCATTTTTGTCATTTTTGTCATTTTTGTCATTTTTGTCACTTTTGTCATTTTTGTCATTTTTGTCATTTTTGTCACTTTTGTCATTTTTGTCATTTTTGTCATTTTTGTCATTTTTGTCATTTTTGTCATTTTTGTCATTTTTGTCATTTTTGTCATTTTTGTCATTTTTGTCATTTTTGTCATTTTTGTCATTTTTGTCATTTTTGTCATTTTTGTCATTTTTGTCATTTTTGTCATTTTTGTCATTTTTGTCATTTTTGTCATTTTTGTCATTTTTGTCATTTTTGTCATTTTTGTCATTTTTGTCATTCTTGTCATTTTTGTCATTTTTGTCATTCTTGTCATTTTTGTCATTTTTGTCATTTTTGTCATTCTTGTCATTCTTGTCATTCTTGTCATTTTTGTCATTCTTGTCATTCTTGTCATTTTTGTCATTTTTGTCATTTTTGTCATTCTTGTCATTCTTGTCATTCTTGTCATTTTTGTCATTTTTGTCATTCTTGCCATTTTTGTCATTTTTGTCATTTTTGTCATTTTTGTCATTTTTGTCATTTTTGTCATTTTTGTCATTTTTGTCATTTTTGTCATTTTTGTCATTTTTGTCATTTTTGTCATTTTTGTCATTTTTGTCATTTTTGTCATTTTTGTCATTTTTGTCATTTTTGTCATTTTTGTCATTTTTGTCATTTTTGTCATTTTTGTCATTTTTGTCATTTTTGTCATTTTTGTCATTTTTGTCATTTTTGTCATTTTTGTCATTTTTGTCATTTTTGTCATTTTTGTCATTTTTGTCATTCTTGTCATTCTTGTCATTCTTGTCATTTTTGTCATTCTTGTCATTCTTGTCATTTTTGTCATTTTTGTCATTTTTGTCATTTTTGTCATTTTTGTCATTTTTGTCATTTTTGTCATTTTTGTCATTTTTGTCATTTTTGTCATTTTTGTCATTTTTGCCATTTTTGTCATTTTTGTCATTTTTGTCATTTTTGTCATTTTTGTCATTTTTGTCATTTTTGTCATTTTTGTCATTTTTGTCATTTTTGTCATTTTTGTCATTTTTGTCATTTTTGTCATTTTTGTCATTTTTGTCATTTTTGTCATTTTTGTCATTTTTGTCATTTTTGTCATTTTTGTCATTTTTGTCATTTTTGTCATTTTTGTCATTTTTGTCATTTTTGTCATTTTTGTCATTTTTGTCATTTTTGTCATTTTTTGTCACTTTTGTCATTTTTGTCATTTTTGTCATTTTTGTCATTTTTGTCATTTTTGTCATTTTTGTCATTTTTGTCATTTTTGTCATTTTTGTCATTTTTGTCATTTTTGTCACTTTTGTCATTTTTGTCATTTTTGTCATTTTTGTCATTTTTGTCATTTTTGTCATTTTTGTCATTTTTGTCATTTTTGTCATTTTTGTCATTTTTGTCATTTTTGTCATTTTTGTCATTTTTGTCATTTTTGTCATTTTTGTCATTTTTGTCATTTTTGTCATTTTTGTCATTTTTGTCATTTTTGTCATTTTTGTCATTTTTGTCATTCTTGTCATTTTTGTCATTTTTGTCATTTTTGTCATTTTTGTCATTTTTGTCATTTTTGTCATTCTTGTCATTCTTGTCATTCTTGTCATTTTTGTCATTCTTGTCATTTTTGTCATTTTTGTCATTTTTGTCATTCTTGTCATTCTTGTCATTCTTGTCATTTTTGTCATTTTTGTCATTCTTGTCATTTTTGTCATTTTTGTCATTTTTGTCATTTTTGTCATTTTTGTCATTTTTGTCATTTTTGTCATTTTTGTCATTTTTGTCATTTTTGTCATTTTTGTCATTTTTGTCATTTTTGTCATTTTTGTCATTTTTGTCATTTTTGTCATTTTTGTCATTTTTGTCATTTTTGTCATTTTTGTCATTTTTGTCATTTTTGTCATTTTTGTCATTTTTGTCATTTTTGTCATTTTTGTCATTTTTGTCATTTTTGTCATTTTTGTCATTTTTGTCATTTTTGTCATTTTTGTCATTTTTGTCATTTTTGTCATTTTTGTCATTTTTGTCATTTTTGTCATTTTTGTCATTTTTGTCATTTTTGTCATTTTTGTCATTTTTGTCATTTTTGTCATTTTTGTCATTTTTGTCATTTTTGTCATTTTTGTCATTTTTGTCATTTTTGTCATTTTTGTCATTTTTGTCATTTTTGTCATTTTTGTCATTTTTGTCATTTTTGTCATTTTTGTCATTTTTGTCATTTTTGTCATTTTTGTCATTTTTGTCATTTTTGTCATTTTTGTCATTTTTGTCATTTTTGTCATTTTTGTCATTTTTGTCATTTTTGTCATTCTTGTCATTCTTGTCATTTTTGTCATTTTTGTCATTCTTGTCATTCTTGTCATTTTTGTCATTTTTGTCATTTTTGTCATTTTTGTCATTTTTGTCATTTTTGTCATTTTTGTCATTTTTGTCATTTTTGTCATTTTTGTCATTTTTGTCATTTTTGTCATTTTTGTCATTTTTGTCATTTTTGTCATTTTTGTCATTTTTGTCATTTTTGTCATTTTTGTCATTTTTGTCATTTTTGTCATTTTTGTCATTTTTGTCATTTTTGTCATTTTTGTCATTTTTGTCATTTTTGTCATTTTTGTCATTTTTGTCATTTTTGTCATTTTTGTCATTTTTGTCATTTTTGTCATTTTTGTCATTTTTGTCATTTTTGTCATTTTTGTCATTTTTGTCATTTTTGTCATTTTTGTCATTTTTGTCATTTTTGTCATTTTTGTCATTTTTGTCATTTTTGTCATTTTTGTCATTTTTGTCATTTTTGTCATTTTTGTCATTTTTGTCATTTTTGTCATTTTTGTCATTTTTGTCATTTTTGTCATTTTTGTCATTTTTGTCATTTTTGTCATTTTTGTCATTTTTGTCATTTTTGTCATTTTTGTCATTTTTGTCATTTTTGTCATTTTTGTCATTTTTGTCATTTTTGTCATTTTTGTCATTTTTGTCATTTTTGTCATTTTTGTCATTTTTGTCATTTTTGTCATTTTTGTCATTTTTGTCATTTTGTAATTTTCTTAATTTTTTATCGATTTCATCACTTTTTTATGAACTTTTTTGGCATTTGGCTTAAACATAAATTTTAGGTTTATTCAAAATGTAAGAAAATCGAAAAATGCACTTGGAGAAAACCTTGAATAATGTTTAATGTTAATAAAATATAAATAATAGAAATAATTCTTTTCTTAGAACTATCAACGCAGGTTATTACGTGAGAGTTGAAGATTTTCCATAGCATACGATGATTGTAGGGAAAAAAAAATGAAACTTAAACTAAGCAGAAAATAAGAACTTCTGAAAAATCTTCTCATGGATGCTTAAGATTTTAATTCAAATAGCGTTTTTTTAAGGAGATAATGTTTTTTTAAGAAAACTACGCATCATATACCTTCCTTTATAGCTAAAATATTTGGATATTTACGGGGTAGGGAAGGTTGGTTGTCGACACAAAGCCATTCAGTCTGATTGAACGTTAGGTCTATATTGACTGTCCTCGCTTTCGGAAATAAAAATTAGTCAGTTGTCATAGTGTTTTAAATTGGTAGATTCCAAATCCACGCATAACAAAAAATCACTAATAACTCCACCCATAATTGCGATAAATCTTAACTTGAAGGATGTCCTACAGAATAGATTACAAAATTATTCAAATCATCAACAAATTTGGACTCCCAATAGCGATGCACCCTACAGTTTTCCGCCTAATATGCTTATGAATTTGCCAGCATTATCGCCAACTTCTTCCGGCAAGTAGGGAGATCCCCGCCTCCATATGTTTCTGTTTTTCCCTTGCTACTCTCGAATCGTTTTTCCTTGCTCTCGTTCTTGGAAAAAAACAAGCCGGCAGACCAAGAGCCCATTCCAACCCCATTCTATCATGTTTACATTCGCTTTTATGCATCTTTAATGCCGTTAATGATATAAGTGATCGTAAATTCATTATTTATTGCATATTTTATTGGCACTCTCGGTAGAAGCAGCAGCAGCAGCAAAAATGGAACCGTTGGGGTGTCCTTTAGAAAAAATCAGAAGGAGGAATGGGTATGTTAGGAACCAGAAAACATTAACAGCTACGAAACCGGCAGACGATGTTTTTATTTGTTTTGTTTCAAGTGTGCCGTATCGGTTGTGCCGGGCGACATAAAATTCGGGAAGGTTATTTTCCAAGAAAGTTTTTTGTAGAGTGATGGGGACAGCTATTTTTTGCGTTTTAATTGGTGTATCGCTTCGAAAGAAATAAATTTCTTGTTTAAATGAAGGCGTGATGGCTTTGGAATAGTAAATTTTCATTTTCTCGGTACAGAATCTAAGAATTGATTCGGACCGATATGTCTAAAAAATAATTGCTGTTTGTTTTTTTTTGTTCTGTTTGTGTTTTGGCCCTTATTTCGCACCGCTCGTGAGGTGACGATAGTCGAGTCATCCGAGTCAGTCGTTTCCACCAGGAGTCGCTTTAGGTGAGGAACATCACTCCGGATGAATTGACCTCTGTCACTTCGCTCACACCGACTATCGGAATAAGGTAACTAGAGTCCCGTGACGGTAAGGTGGCTCGACTATCGTCAACTCACGCGCGGTGCAGAAGAAGGGATATTGACTGAAAATCGTCCCCTTGCGATAGTGTTAAAGTAAGGAAGCCAGATTTTTTTTCACACGTATCCTGGCCAGACAAATTCGGCCTATTTTAAACATTTTAAAACCCGGTAAAATCCGGGCAAAAATTTCAAAATATTCGACTAAATATCCGGGCAAAAAAATATTTTTTTCATCAAAACTTATCAGCAGATTTTAAATCGTCTTTTAGGCATCCAAAAAAACTTTCATGAATATTTTTAACTTGCTCAAAAATTTCGTTTTGGACGCATAAATAAAAATAAATAATAACACAATTTGTTTGTTTTTGAGTTGATTTTTCTAATGAAATCAGGGCAAGCGGGCCGAACCGGACTTTTACCATACTCGGATAAAACCGGGCAATATGCAGCTTAGTCTAAGAGTAACCATCATTTTGGATTATATTTTGATGATCCATCTAACTAAAGTTCTTCGAAATAACAGCTTACCTCATCCGCCATAGTGGTTGACAGATTTCCAGAATGATGACGTAGTTGTTATGAAAAATAGTAAGCATTGTACTGAATTCGTTTTTTTTTATGCCAGTTACTTGTACACCACTGTCCTCAAATTCATAAATAAAACTCCCCAGATTTATGAGCTTCTTAAAAAACTCGGTTTATTTTAAGGTTCTCGTAAGTATATAAATTTTTGTGGAAATAGTTATTACTGGAATCTATTTTCAATTTCTTTTTTTTAAGGACTGCAAGATGTTTTTTCTTGCAATATTTCCAAGTTTTAAGCTTGCAATGAGCTTAGAAATAGTCTGCAAAAATAAAAATTTCCAAGATTTTTTTTTATAAATTTCTGCTGTAAATTCGCATTTAATGCAAAATCGCAAATCAAATCCTTTTTTAAAGGGGCTCATAAATCTAGGAATTCGAATTTATGCATTTGAGGGCAGTGGTGTACAAATTACTAAAAAAAAAAAAGAATTTTTATGAAAAAACTAAAAAAATTCAGTGCAATGCTCTCTTATTTTCTTACAACTACGTTATCATTCTAGAAATTTGACAACCAATATGGTGGATGAGGTAACCTGTTATTCAGAAGAATTCCGTTTGAATCTGTTCGAAGTTGATCAAATAGTTTCCAAATATTTCAGATGGATCGTGAAATTTTTCGTGGCGTGATATATTTTTCCATGGGAAAAATTTTGCTGTCGTCTATTTTTTTCTAATTCATCGAATAACATAATCAATGTTCTAGTGAACCCTCAATTTAGCTATGAGTATTCAACATCATAAAATATCAAATTATCTACTTATCTAAAAAATTGATCTGCAATCTGCAGATCAGTCCAGTGATTTGCAGATTTCTGGTTCAGTCCTTGTGCTCTTCCAAATAAGCATTTCTCCTCGGCTGGTCCAGAGGGCATAGCGCAAGCACCATCGTCTCGTCGTTTGGAAATAAAATTTACAAATCATAATTTGTTAGCTTTCTAACATCACTCAATTTTTCTACAGATAAAGATTTCAATGCACTACTTTACAATTAATGACATGAAAAATTCCTTAGATAATTTTATTCACCAGAACGTAGAACGTTTTAAAATTTTCTAGCAGATAGGTCAAAAATGTGTGCAGTAAGTCAATCTTCTTATGTTTCCAAATTCAGGGAAAATTTTTTAAAGTGTGTGAAAACTATTTACAACCGAAAAAGTACTGAAAATGAAATAATTAACCCCAGTGCTTATGCAATATTGAAGAAGAAAATAGTCAGAAAATTTCCCTCACTTATAAAGTTTTTCTAAAAAAAAAAGTTTGTTTGAATCATAAAACAAAGCTTATGTAATTTTTCAGCGAAAAAAAATTTGGGTTTTAGAAGATGATTGTGTATTTGAATGTTTTCATAGATTTTAAAAAAAATAATAGTAACAGCGATTTCCCGGAAACTTTCATTTTCAACGCAATTCTATTAATATTTTATTTTTTTGAAAATTTCTGGAATAAATAGAATATTACTATCGAGATAGTTGGATTTAAGTGTTTTGTCAAAATAACTCCACTACCAGGTGAAATATTTTGAAAATTATTGACAGTTATTGACAGATAATAGATTAGAGAGTGAGAGCAAGTTTTTAAAAAGAGCGAGAAGGAATGAATTAAGTGCAATTCCATCTTTTGCCAAATATTTTACTTACTGTTTTGAATAAAAACATAATGTCATAATTTTTAGTTTTGGATATCAGTTATCATTTTTAATTCAGGTTTGGTTTTTTTGGTTGAACATTTAATTGAAAAAAAAAATCAAAGGAGATTGAATTGGCGATCATTAATTTCATTTTCAACATCGGTAAATCTTGTTAAAAACTCCTTAAAATTTCAAACCGAGAAAATTTTAACTATTATTTTGGAAAACGTGTAGTGGAAAAAAAATCGATACGTGACAACGTTCGCAACATAATTTTTTGTTTAATTGTATTTGAACTTTACGGTTTATTGCGCACATTGAAAACAAAAACCTCCAAGTTCAGAATTTAAAGCGCTTTAATTTGGAATCAAAAGTATTTTTATTTAACAAATCGTTAATGAAATATTAACAATAGAAATCGTGACGTAACAACATGCAACTTTTTTCACGTTTCTAATTTTTTTTACCAAACCGTCCTTTTTGGCTCTTCTTAATTCGAAATTTTATTTTAATAAATAATAATAAAACTGTAATCTTACTAACTGTAACTAATACACATTTTACTTAAAAAAGCTTAGAAGCTCAACAAACAATGTGGATGGGTGATGAAATGGATCCATTCATTCCCAAAAATTTAAGTGAATTGAATTCAAAAAGGCCCAAAAAAGTTACAGAGGTTGTATATAAGAAACGACCGAGAAGTTCACGTAGAATTACAATGTCTTTGTGCGTCAATATGCTTTTCGTCTTAAATTAGCATTCTAGAATAAAGTATGTCGAATTTGTTTTAAAGGAATTTATCTTCAAGAAAAGTCATTCTTCCATAAATTGTCGTTTGATACCTATTAATGGTCTAAAACGACCCATAAAGATAGTATGCAGCTTTTTCAACTGCATAGCAAAAGGCCGTCGAAATGATTGCGCCCGGCAGTTATGCAAGTAATGTGACCAACACACGAGCTTTGTATCAAACGCTTGCGAGAAAAGCTTACAACGACTGCTTTGATCTAAACGCTTGACTCAATGCAAAACTTTCAAACTGTTTAGCCTTATGCGTCTCGTTGAAATCAGTATCTTGTTTTTATTTCCCTTCAGATCACCTAGCAATCACTAGCTAAAAATGTTGCTTTTACCTAGGATTCCGAGGCAATCGTTGGATCAACTATGTTTTCATATAATCAAACTTCAATAAACGGCCCTTTTCAGGGCCAAAATCTTAAAAAGAGAGAGTCTTGACTTTTCTGTTAACATTCAGGGATGACGAGTGCGATGGGTGGGTGGTGTGGATGGTCTGGATGGGTGGGTGGTGGTGATGTGGGATAGGTGGGTGGATGGTGGTGGTGTGCGATGGGTGGGTGGGTGTTGGTTGTGTGCGATGGGTGAGTGGGTGGTGGTGGTGTGCGATGGGTGGGTGGGTGGTGGTGGTGTGCGATGGGTGGGTGGGTGGTGGTTGTGTGCGATGGGTGAGTGGGTGATGGTGGTGTGCGATGGGTGGGTGGTAAGGATGGATGGTGGTGTTCGATGGGCCAGTAGCATGGAAGGCCGGGTGGTGGTGTGCGATGGGCGTGAGAAAAGGATGGGTGGGTGGTGGCGTGCGATAGGTGGGTGGTGAGCGATGGGTGGTGAGCGATGGGTGGTGTTGGGAAGTGTGGTGGGGAGGTGTACGGTGGGTGATGGTGGGAAATAAGCTGCGGTGGGCGGGTGGTGTTCCATGAGTAGTGACGGGAGGTGTGTGTGGCATGGCGATGGAAGGTGTTGATGGGAGTGTGTGTGTGTGTGTGTGTGTGTGTGTGTGTGTGTGTGTGTGTGTGTGTGTGTGTGTGTGTGTGTGTGTGTGTGTGTGTGTGTGAGTGTGTGAGTGTGTGAGTGTGTGAGTGTGTGTGTGTGTGTGAGTGTGTGTGTGTGTGTGTGTGTGTGTGTGTGTGTGTGTGTGTGTGTGTGTGTGTGAGTGTGTGAGTGTGTGAGTGTGTGAGTGTGTGAGTGTGTGTGTGTGTGTGAGTGTGTGTGTGTGTGAGTGTGTGTGTGTGTGTGTGTGTGTGTGTGTGTGTGTGTGTGTGTGTGTGTGTGCGTGTGTGTGTGTGTGTGTGTGTGTGTGTGTGTGTGTGTGTGTGTGTGTGTGTGTGTGTGTGTGTGTGTGTGTGTGTGTGTGTGTGTGTGTGTGTGTGTGTGTGTGTGTGTGTGTGTGTGTGTGTGTGTGTGTGTGTGTGTGTGTGTGTGTGTGTGTGTGTGTGTGTGTGTGTGTGTGTGTGTGTGTGTGTGTGTGTGTGTGTGTGTGTGTGTGTGCGTGAGTGTTTGGTGATTGGTGTCGCGGGTGATCTGAGCTATCACTACTTGCTCCCGCTGCAGTTGGCCATCTCTGTTCTGCTCTGCCCATGTGACAGCTTTGAATTTCTCTGAAAAAGTGAAACAAACCGTCAGTCGACCCCTTCTTTTATTCCTTTCGCTTGAAAAAAAATACAAAACTCAGGAAGGGGCGGGGCGTCCTAGTTTTCTTTCACTTTCGAATAGCCAATCAACGTTGAGCAGGCTTGATATGTCTTTTAAGAAAGATGTCTTTGAAAGAGGCGTTTTTCGTGACGCGAGATCCGTTCGCGAATTTCAATTTGCCCCCCTATAGTGTTGCCGTAAGACGTAATTCTACGTCAAAACAGATAAGGTTTGCAACACTGCGAACATCAATTTGATTCAAGCTATGACGTTATTATTTAACAAAAAAAACCAATACTAAGAAAAACTTATTCTTTTAACCATTTTTATTTGTTTCCAAATCTTTTTAATATAAGTTAGTAAAACTACAAAGGAAAGAAAAACGTAATTGAAAATTTCAAAAGACATCGTTCGATTGATAGTTCGTTTACGGACACTAGATTGACCAAATCAGGAGAATTATAAAAATCTTACAAGTAGTAAGCCTCAATTGATCCAAGGTTTAGCACAAAGTCGTATACTAAATTTGGGAGGTATCAGACCTTGGAAAGAGATTGCGCAATTACATTGAAATTTATATGAAATTATGAGAATCCAGTTTTGTACCATTTTCTTAAGTCTCTATCGACCGATTTTCTTTTATTATAGTTTTTCACGAAGCTTTAATCATGACAAATACTTCCCTAAGCCGCATTTTGATTAATGTTATGATAAAAAATATACTAAGTTCTGAAGATAAGTTTCTAATGGGTCAATTCACAAAAAAAAATGAATTATCGTTAAAAGGCACTTTAAACCCCGTTTCCAAAACTTAATAACTGATTTATCATAAGTCCAAGGCCGGATTAAGGAGGGGGCAAAGGGGGCAATTGCCCCGGGCCCCCCGGATCAAGGGGGCCCCTCGAGGGAAAAAAAATTAACATTTCTTTAATCATACTACTTCAATTTCTACAAATCTATGAATAGAAATCAAAACTAGAAAATCGGAATGAAAACTTGAAATATAACAACTAAAGGGGCCCCTGGAAATAATATGTAGAATAGTTTTTCTCTTGCATAAGTTAAGAGGGGCCCCTAAAGTTAGCAGTGAAGAATTTCTCCTGCATTTTGCGAGCTAAGAATATCAAAATCTTGGTATTGAATTTCAAAAATTTCAACCCAAAATCTGGACAAAATAAATGTGAACCGAATTCGATCGAATTCGAATTCGAAGGATACTAGGCAAAACAGCTCAAATTTTAATTTTTTTTTAATCGAAATATGTCAGTCGGGATATTCTGTACAGAACAGGAAAATTGAGAAAAACATCTTCTCATTTTCATTGCATACAAACGTCTTGCACAATTATAATGTTTATTTTACCGTAATTTTCCAAGTGAAGGTTACTGCTCTAAAATAGCAGCTAATTTCTCCAAAACTGGCTCACAGTGCTAAAAGAGAACAGAGAAACTTCATGATAAGCATTTCAGAATCTAACCCGGGTAGTATCCGGGTTGATACCGGGTATTATTATAACTTTTCACTGTTGGATCATTATTATTGAAGTTTCTGTTGGTTTATAAATTCTCAACCATTTTCCTTCCCAATTTTTGAAAATAAAATCTTTAAAATAAATTTAGTTGCCTAAATTTGACCAATTAACAGTTTCTTTATTTTTCTTTATTTTCTTTATTAAATTTCCATCCCAATTTCTGTTTTAGACTTGAAATTCGTATTGAAACATTTTCAACTGATTTAACCAACATTTTATCATCTACTGAAGTTGATATCCTGAAGTCAGCATATCATTTTCCAAATGATCATTCTCAAATTAGTATAAAAATGATCTCATAGTTAAGTTGCAAATATAATTTAGTGATTTTCTTAACATGAATATTTCTATAATTTTAATCTTATCTTTTTCCAAATTCAATTCATTGAGATTTTCAAGTTTTATGTGGTTTCTTCAGTTACTGAAGTTCAGTTCCATGGTTTTTCTAAATTTTGAGAACACAGGATGTTTGTTTGAAGTACTTAACTCATTTGAATTGCTTATCTGACTTTTTCAATGATAACTGATTCTGTGTTTTAAATATTTAATCTCTAATCGGATTTTTTTTTTCAATCGATCATTTTTGCACTTATACCCCTTTGGCTTTGAGGGCATCGAATGAAACTTTTGTCACATTTAGAATAACAATTTGATAACAATTTTTTTTATCTGATGAAAATCTTATTCATAACATTTCATGAAAACGATTTTTTTGTGTTTCAGAGATAAAAAATTGAAATTCACATTTGGTGCAATTTCTGCTTTGGCTCTGATTGTAACTTTGAATCTCTTTTTTTCATATTTTGTTTCTCAAAACTTTATTTGAAATTATGATTGAGATTCGAAACACTGAACTGAACTGAACTGAATCTAACCTGATTTGAAGTCTTGAATTCTTAAACTCTTATTTCTGTATCTCTATGGAATTTGACTTTAAATATTTTGTGTATTTTTTTGAATTTTGAAGACAATGTTTCAAATCTTCATGATACTTTCCAATTGTCATGACTCATGAGTTAAATATTTCTCGATGAATCACAAACCAGACGATCAATGATGAAATAAAAATCATTTAAAATATCTATCCGGTCGTTTTTTAAATCAGAGAATTTTAGTTGGTTATAAGGGTATTAAATAAAATGAGAATTAAATTTAGCATTTTGCAGATCAAATAAGAGCTTTCATTGTTTTAAAAATGTTTAAACTCTTCCGCAATGTTTTATAATTTATAACTTTTATTTGAAGGTACCAGAAACTATCTTCTACGCAGACATCATGGCTATTTGAAGACAGTAAACTGAGCTCATATCCAGTTCATTTACACGTTTAAAATGTTTCGTATTCTCTGGAATAGCATTTGGAAAAAAAAGTATCATAGGGGCTCCCCGAGAAAAATTGCCCCGGGCCCCCCAATGGCTAAATCCGGCCCTGCATAAGTCTAATTGAAATGCGTTTTCCAGATGACATATTGTCATAATTGAAGCTTTGTGAAAATTCAAATAAAAATAACCGGTTGATAAAGACCAAAGTTATTAGCAAAAAACTGTTTTTCTAATGTTCATCTCAAACAAAATCCACATTATTCCATACATATTTCAGCTTTTTTGCACGGACCCTTCCTGTAGTCTGATTTGTATCAAATTTTTCTTGGAACCTTACGCTAATACAAATTTTGTTGAGTTTTATTATTCATTCCAAGGTCTTTTTTGTGGATTTCTGTGTGTTTACGGGACTCGATTTGGATTTTCTAGCTAAATTCTTTGAGGTGGAATTTCAGTTGCGCTTGAGACGCCAATCGGTTCGGTTCATTTTTTCTTTCGCTCTCGGTATGTGGCTGCAAATTGAAAGTGTGGAAAAAGTGGTCGAATGTTTTTGAAATACAGCCGAATGGTGGTGGAGTAAAATGCTAGATGAAACATGAAAAGAAAATATAAAAGTTAAGGTTAAAGAAAAGTGGTTTGGTGCAATATACAGCGAAATTATTAAGAGCAAGATGGCGTTCAGCACAAGCTTGTGCTGCTAAAGTGATTTGTGCGTGCGTTGCTAAAAGAGTTAAAATTTTGGTCAAAGCAGCCAATTGTGGAGAAGAGGTTTCTTTAAAAGAAAAGTGTTGATTCAAATGGAAAGACAAGCAGTCATTTGAAAGGAAAAAATTGCAATGGTCGTGTAGGTGATTGAAAAATTCCTCCAAAATAAATACCAACATTGACACGAAGTACATACATCCACAACAAATAACACGAAGCCATGGTACCGGGTATGGAAAATTCTGCATTAGTGATACGCCTAATTTTAAATACGAAAAATGCAGTTGTGTACATACTTTGGTAAAACTGCGGTGAATCCGTGCACCCATGGTGGATTACCAACATACAACATACAATAAATTCTTTGAGGTGGAATTTTTAATCAAGGACAGTTTTTTTTTAAATATTAATAAAATGTATGAAAAATTGTATCATTGAAAAATGTTTATCTTTAAAATATACCATTTCAGTCACATTTACATTTATTTCATGGATATTTATATTGTTTGCCTAATGCCAACAAGTAATAGAAGCAATTAGTGTTTTTTTTTTCATATTAAAATTGATGGATGAAGAACTTGATCTTTTTTCAAGATTTTAATTCAAATGACTGGTAACAAAAATTGAAAATGAAGCTCGAGAAAAAGCCTTCCTGATGATGTATAAATTACTTTTTTAACTTTGAAAAATTAAAATCTTTACTGCAGTTGAGAGGTGTTTGAAATGGGTCATTTAAGTTATTTTTTGTCTTTCTTATAGCACCTACTTATTACGAAAAATATCTTTTTTTTCAATTTTTTGTAAACAAATGATTCAATATTTCGCTGAAGGCCGTATTTCTTCTTAAACGTCCCTAATAAATTTAAATAAGATTTTTGATAACAGAAATCAGAAAACCGATTCCATCTTTAAATAAACTCATTGAACACATCTCTAAAAATAGGATTCCCCAGGTTCATCATTCAACCCGATGCCATATCTGATTCCACTGCACGCGTACCTGTGCAGCACCAGCAATGTGATCTGTACTATTCACGTGTTACTTTTTTCCACTTTTTGTCAATGCTGATATTTTTTTTTTTTTGCTCTCGAGCAACAACTAACCGAGAATAACCTTTCCCACACGTTGACGGGTATATAAAACGTAGAAAATGAGACGTGGCGAAAATATGTATTCCATTGGAAAAATGTCATAGTCGATCGAAATGGAAGTCTTTTGTGTTCCCTACTGTGAGTTTTTTTTTCTGAGAGAAAATTGCCATACTACTGCAATGAATGAACTGACGCTGCATTTGCCAACACTTGGAACAAGGTTGACACATCATTTCATTTCGTTTTATTCGAAATTTATGTGTGAATAAAATCACTACAGACTATAGATTGGCTTGGGAACTTCAGTTAAACGCGTTTTACTTTTTTTTTTCTCAGTTTGATACTGAGTTTTGAAATATCCAATTTTATTTTGACTCGATCTATTTTACACACGTTCAAATCAAAGGGTTTGAAAACAACAAAAAATAAAACTCCCGCTTGGCTGTAATCTCTCATCCAGTTTATAATTTACTGAATGGGTCGCTTTTATCGCTTTTCATTCTCATGAATGGACCGCGTTTGTTATACTCCTGTAAAACGTACTAGGGGAGAGGCGGGTTATATGCGCATATTAAGGAAAACACTCATTTTCTCCCATATTCCGATAGATAGGAGCCTGAAAACTATATGCACATGAGCGGACATCTGTTTTCTATACGTAAGAGCAATTTTTCTGTTAAAATCTCTTACAGTTTTTGTGGAAATAATTTTATAATAAAAGAAGTCAAAATAGCTGATTTCCGAAACCGGTGGGCTAAATGCGCATATTTATGTTTTAAGCTATATTTCATTTACACTCGCAATATTTTGAAATTATTTAATTGAAAATGGTAGAAACGGATGTTAGGCATACGTCAAGGCTGAAATTTTGGTGAAATTTTTGACATCCCTAGTTCTTTTGCATGAAACATAGTTAAGTATGCCATATGGCCATATTTCATGGTAATATTTTGTTCATATTGTATTTTTATCGGATCAGTATGAAGTTCTTCTTTTTTCGCTGTAAGATCGTGATTTGAGCGTAGATTTAATGTTTAATTGATAGGAAGTAAAACATTTATAAGAATAATCTATTTTTCTTGATATAGGCATTTAACCTGCCTTGATATGGGCATTCAGAACCTGTCTCGTATTCCAATATCTTATCATCTTCAACTTTGCCAAAAGCTTTAATTTGTTGAATTTCCGATTTCCAGATGAATAAGAAAGAAAAACCATTAAAATTTTTGTTCACAGAATCTGTACGCACGATAATTAAAATTCAATATATTATATCAAAACTGACAAAAATCTTGTTTGAATTTTTAAATTTTTTCGACTTTATATAACATTTTAATTTTTTCATGCCATGTGTTAAAAGCGTACAACCCTCAAACTGCACTGATTAGATATGATGAATCTCTAGCCATATCGTCAATCGGCTGTATGCGCATATTACCTAACATGCGCATTTAGGAACACTTCCCCCTACTCATTTTTACTTGACTGTTGAGAGAATCGTAAAAAAGTGTACCGCTGTTTGGTTGGAGGGAAGTAAAAACTAAGTGGGACTGAAGATTGGACGAAAAAAACTAGAATATGTCATGTCATTCTGGTTTTGTAAAGTCCGAGAAGCAGGAAAAAAAGCTCTGTTGGAATGGGATTCTTCATCCATTTCAAAGCAGTCCGTGGCAGTGGAATGGAATTTTCGCACTTGTTTCCAGCCTTGTTTTGAGACGAGCTACCAAGTCGAGTCGAGTAGGGTCTTTGCTCGAGTGATCCTGGAAGTCATTCGATTTTATGTTGATGGACTCTGGCACTGGACAGCAATATGTCCGGCAATGATCCGCAATCTGCCAAAATCGTGAAAACTGCGTGTCATTGTGGGAGAAAGTTAATCTATCAAAAAATGGCACGGCTAGGAAAAAGGTAAATTTTGATTGAGACGTTTCTCCCGAACAACTGAAGGTGGGCAGATAATAAAAAAAGGCAGAAAAATGAAAATGTCAATTCACGGAACGGTTGCTTCATTTATATTCCCGTCTTGACATTTTCGAGGATGGAAAAATACCCAAACCAAACCAACTTCGATATGGGTAATAAATATTTAATTTTTCCTCTTAGGGTTTTCCTCCGGGAGACGAGTACACATGCACACATCAATATAAACACCGTTTGCCATTCGCCACCCATCGAAGAGCAAAACATATGCGAAAATGTAACATTTCGGGGCTACACGGTGTTCAGTTCAAAGCTCGGTACTACATTCAGGCACATTTCCGAAAGAAACGTGAATGTCGTTTAAGGTTGAAAGTTTATTATCGCTAAGGAACGTGCCGGAATGGGTCGTCCTGCCGATGATGCTCCCTGGGAAATGACACCAGGGTCCTCGAGAAACACGACCGGAAGGAAGATGAACGGATCGTAATCGTTCTGTGGTCGTTTATATTTTTTCGGTGCCACTTACTCACTCACTCAGACATCCCCCCTTACCTGATCTTCCCCACCGAAAAAAAACCATCTCTCACCCTGGACAGCATCAGAAAGCTGCTAGCCTGGGGAGCAACAAATGGTTGATGGATGATGCATGAGGTGATTCAAAAATGGTTGCCGGAGATGAGGAAGCTTTTCGTTGCTGCTTGAAAAATGTTTGCTGATCAAAATCAATTTGGAAATTGAAAAGTGCGGTGCAGAATTTGACTGTTTTTTGATGAACTTTCTGAGTCGGGTTCAACTGGTTCAACGCAGTCGCAACGCAAGGCAGACTGACAATAATTGAAGTTTGGTTTATGTACAATAAATTTCCGTTTACCGTAATCCGAGTTAAGATTGATCACTTTTTTCAATATTTTTAGATTATTTTTTCTGTTAAGGGGAATGTGACTTTTTTCATATTTCTCAAACCAGAACTGAACTACTATGAACGTAAAACATGGTTGCAGAAATTTATTAGACTTTTCAAAATATGATTTAAAAATCGATTTCGTCTCTGTTTAGAATTGGATGCTTTGGGGTAACATGGATCAGTCTCTATTCTGACGGCTTTAAAAAGTTTTCTTAATCATAAAGGATACAAATACCTATATAATATTTACAAATGCATGCAAGTTTATCAATTTTACCTTGCTTTTTAACGTTTTATTTTAAAAATATATATAATCGAAAAAAGAACTATTATGCTGCATACATTTTGGGGCAAAAATTATAACAATGGTTCAATAGATTGAGCTTCAAAATACAAATGAAATTTCATTATTTCATTTTTTCTTCAAAGTAAACCATTTGATAGGGTTGCTATCCATTTGTCCAATCCAGGTTACCCTTAGAAACCCTTATTTTTTATACATCAAAAAATATCGCGCGACTGAAGCAACCTGAGGTCGCGGCAGACTACGCGCAATCGGTCGAAGCAGCGCTGCCGGCAGAGGGCGAGCTTGATGAAGCCCCTCTCGAGGACTGTTGGGATACCATCAAGACAGCCATCAACAGTGCTGCGGAAAACGTCATCGGTTATGTGGAGCGAACTCGACGAAACGACTGGTTCGACGAGGAGTGTAGGAGGGTTTTCGACGAAGAGAATGCTGCGCGGGCGGCAGTAGTACAAAGAGACACCCGTCAAAATGTGGAAAATCACCGACAGCGAAAGAGGCAGCGAGTCCAAATTTTCCAGGAGAAAAAGCGCCGCCTGGAGGAGGAGGAGCTCGAGGAGCTGGAGCAGCTGCATCGTTCCCAAGAAACACGAAAGTTCTATCAGAAACTCAACGCATCCCGCAAAGGCTTCGTGCCGTAAGCCGAAATGTGCCGTGATAAGGACGGGGGCATCCTGACGGACAATCGTGAGATGATCAAAAGGTGGACGCAGCACTTCGATGAACACCTGAACGGCGCACATGCAGGAGATCTAGACGGTGAGGGAAGGTACATCGCCGGCGTAGCCAACGACGTAGAGGAGCCACTCTCAACGATGAGTGAAGTTAAGGAAGCCATACGCCAGCTGAATAGAAATAAGTCGGCTGGGAAGAATGGCATCGCAGCTGAACTCATCAAAATGGGCCCGGACAAGTTGGCCGATTGCCTGCACCGGTTGGTAGTCCGGATCTGGGACATAGAACAGCTACCGGAGGAGTGGAAGGAGGGGGTAATATGCTCCATCTACAAGAAGGGCGACAAATTGGACTGTGAGAACTACCGAGCGATCACTGTCCTCAATGCCGCCTACAAAGTGTTGCCCCGAATCCTACTCCGCCGCCTGACGCCACAAGCAAACAGATTCGTGGGAAGTTCATGGAGGCTTCATGGAGGGACGGTCCACGATGGACCAGATATTCACATTACGGCAAGTCAAAAAATGCCGGGAACACCAAGTCCCTACGCACCATCTATTCATCGACTTCAAAGCCGCATACGAGCTATGGGAAATCATGGTCGAGAACGGCATTTCCGGGAAGCTGATCAGACTGATCAAGGCGACGATGGATGGAACGCAGTGCTGTGTGCGGATTTCGGGTGAATTGTCGAGTTCATTTGAATCGCGCAGGGGGCTTCGACAAGGTGATGGTCTATCCTGCATGATGTTCAACGTGGCGCTAGAAGGTGTTATTCGACGAGCGGAGGGCGAAATGCGGGGCACGATTTTCAACAGATCCAGGTCAACTTATCTGGTTTGCCGATGACATTGATATAGTCGGCAGATCATCTGCGGCGGTGGAGGAGATCTACCGCAAACTGAAACGCGAAGCAGGAAGGGTTGGGTTGATGATTAATACGTCCAAGACGAAGTACATGCTGGCCTGCGGATCCGAGACCGACCGAACCCGCTTGTCCAGTAATAACAAGGTCACGATCGACGGCGACGAGCTGGAGATAGTCGAAGACTTTGTCTATCTCGGCTCACTGGTGGCCGCAGACAATGACACCAGCCGTGAGATCCGGAGGCGAATTATCAGCGGAAGACGTGCCTACTATGGACTCCACAAGCAACTGCGGTCGAGAAGATTTAGGCCTCGCACGAAGTGTAACCTGTATATGACGCTCATTAGACCGGATGTTCTCTACGGGCACGAGACATGGATATTGCTCGAGGAGGACCTGCGTACACTCGGAGTATTCGAGCGACGAGTGTTAAGAACTATCTTTGGCGGCGTACAGGAGAACGGATTGTGAATGCGAAGGATGAACCACGAGCTCGTGCGACTCTACGGCGAACCCAGTATCCAGAAGGTGGTTAAGGTTGGCCGGATCCGCTGGGCGGGACATGTTGCGAGAATGCCGGACGACTGTCCTGCAAAACAGGTGTTCGCTACGAATCCGGTAGGAACAAGACGAGCGAGGTGATTAGACCAAGTGGAGCGTGATCTGGCGAACGTGGGGTGCCCGAGGAATTGGAGAACGGTTGCCATGGACCGAGTGAATTTTAGGAATTATGTTCGTCAAGTTATGTCGTGAGACGGAATACATGTAAATAAAAAATAAGGTGGATTCATCCTCCTCCTTCAATTTATGCTACTTTTTTATGGATACAACTGTTTCGAAATTACCAAAACTTGAAAGTGTTTTTAATGGAATGTCAGCTGGCAAAGTCTGAAAATAACGAAGTAAAATCATCATGAAATTGAACTTAAATTAAAATATACCGTAGGTTCGAAAAACACATGCAAGATAACTCTTTTTAGGTTTTTAAAAAAAAGCGGAAAGCAGATTTATTTTGAAAATTGTTGTTTTTTTCACAAGAGCAGAATCTTTGAGAATCATTCAATTTATACAAAACAACCAGCAAATACAAACTTTAATATGCTGGGGACTAAACCACGAGAAGCCATGTTATAGGAATAAAACGCTACAGTTGGTTTAAAATAGGGATTTTCATAAGTTTTGTCATCAAAAATCTCATAGCGTCGGTATCGGCAATACAGCTTACGAGCTCTGGAACTAGTAAAAATTTGCTGTTTGAGGTTTTTGTTGAATGTTTTATAATTAGGCAACACTCTCAGCTAATCGGAATTTTTTTAGGCATTTCAGTGATCGTCACTTTGTTTTTCGCTCACAAAAACTTAAAATTTCTGATTTTAGACTTGACTTCCCTGATGGCCCTTAACAGTAGTTGCCGATCATGTGCTTCACTACAATGCGTGATATGCACTTTTTGGACATTTTTGACAGTGTTTGCTTCGTTTTTCACCACTCATATATAGTTATTATTTGAATAATCAAAGGTTTTGTCAGCTTTCAATTTAATAATGATGATTTTCGAAGGAAACTGTGCAAAATATTTTTTGTTCTTTTTCTCTCGCATCATAAATATCTCAAAAACACGTAAATTTTAAATTAAAAAAAATGAACTGACAGTACTTTGTACAGGCAGCAAAATGCTGTCAAAATTTTGAAAGTCGTTTCTAATTAATGAGCTATCAGCAAAAGAAAGTGTCCATTTCTAAAAGAACTAAGCATTATTATTTTATTAACCCCTTCAATGGAATATGAAGAAAGGAAATTTAATAAAGATGTTCAATAATTAACAGTTATTATCATTATGCTGAGTTGTCTCAAATTATTTTTACAGGGTTTTAATTTTTTTTTTTTTCAAATCTGGTTACTGATTCTTATGTCCGAAGCTTAATTCTAAGTTTCAATTCGCATTCTATTTTTGGTTTTCCTAAAATATTGGTTTCATATTTATAAACTATACTGCTTAAAATTTATTTTTAAGCAAATTTCTAGTTGAGAATAAGAATCATTATTATGCAGTCTGCAACGCGTAAGGGTTATCAATTTTTATTTTTTCCTCAACGAATTTTAGCCAATCTGTTTACATATTATCTTTTAAATATTTATAAGTTTTTTGGATGAACTACAATTTTTAAATTGGGTTCTATTTCCAAAATGATATTTGTGTTTTGTGTTGGTAATCCACCATGGGTGCACGGATTCACCGCAGTTTCTGCCAAAGTATGGGTTCACATGCATTCCTTAGATTATTAGGTTCGACAAATCTCCAATGCAGCGCGCAACCATACCCGGACCCCATGGCTTCGTATGAACTGTTATGTGGTGAATGTATTGCGTGTGTAGATGTAGGTATATTTTTGAAAGAACGAATCAATCAGGTGGGCTAGTTTACTTACAGATATTCCGGCATCCGTGTATATACCTGGCCAGCTGGCAACTGATTGAACATTCCAATTATATAGTTAGTTATATAAAGTCTGCTTCATTTAATATTGGAACACAAACAATTGCGTGTAGTTCAGTCATTTATTAACGAATTCATAATTTGTTTTTCATACAAATGTAGCATTTTCTTTACTCTTTCATAAAAAACATTAAAAAAATTATTCATTGCTGTTTCGAAGAAATTCTCGTACTTTTCCCGTAATACGGCACATTAGGCGGCGCACACCCTTTTCGTCCACCGTTTTGGCGATTTGATTCCACCAGTTCTTCATTTGAGTCATGTTCTTAACAAGTTTTCCCTTTGCCTTAAGCCTCCGCTTCGTGATTGCCCAGTATTTCTCTATCGGCCGGAACTGGGGGCAGTTTGGGGGGTTGAGGTCCTTCGGTATTACGCTGACCCCGTTCGTTGCGTACCATTCCATAACCGTTTTGCTGTAATGGCAGCTTGCGAGGTCCGGCCAAAACATTACTGGACGGTCGTGGGCACGAATAAACGGCAGAATTCGTTTATGTAGGCCCTTTTTTTGTAGACTTCTGATGTCATTGTCTTGTCAGTGAGAAAGACTTTGGTTTTCTGTCCACAACTGCATATTCCCTGCCAAATCATGTACTTGCGGGCGAATTTATCCGCAAACACGAACTTAAATTTTGCAGGTACATCCCCCCGAGCCGTCGCCAAATAAAATTTTTGACCTGGGATTTGCCCAAAGTCCGCCTTCACGTAGGTCTCATCGTCCATCAGAATACATCCGTCGAACTTGGTCAGCACTTGGTCGTACAGCTTTCGAGCACGGATTCTGGCCACATTGTTCTGCTTCACCGTCCGATTTGGCTGTTTGCTGGCTCGGAATGACCTTATTACTTCCCGGAGACGAATTCGTCGCACCGTACTGTGAGCGGCCTGGAACTTATTGGCCAAATCGCGGTCTGAAAGATTGGGATTCCTCTTGACGGCCTTGTTGACTTTCCCACGCAGTTTCCGGTCGACAGTTCCACTCCGACGCTTCGAATGCGGCTTCCGAGCCGTCGTCAATGTTTCCTTGTGCCAATGTGCTTGATAACACGCCATACGGTATTTTTGGGCATTTTAAGCTGTTTAGCTAGCTTCGATGCCGACAACAATGGATTTTCAAGAAAACTGTGCACAATTTGATCTCTCCGTTCGGCTTCCATGGCGGTTGTTTAGAAAATGCTATCGTTTGGTGTTATGACATAAATACATGGTGAAAGGTAATGAATTTCCCGACACGTGGGTGAAAAAAGTTTCCAAATCCGCCCACTAGGAGCGCCACAATGAGCAAAAGAATTTGTTCCAATATTAAATGAAGCAGACTTTAATGAAACACATCTTACCTGTCGGCCCGCTTATGGGATTCGAGAACCCAAAAGTTTTTCTTGCCGATACCGGGAATCGAACCCAGTACGCCTGGCGTACCAATACCAGACTCGCGCCAGCCTATCCACTAGACCACATCGGCGCTACTCCAAAATGATATTTGTGTTTTAACATTAAAACCACCCATAGAAAAAAAACATCAAATATATTTCTACTCTATTCAATGTCTGATAGATTCCTATATTTCTAGACTACAGCTTTCTAAAAACTCGTGGTTTGCTCTTTATAACAGAAGAACGGTTTCCGATAAGAAGAAGATCAAAAGCAGCTAAAATAAGGTTTTTCGGTTTAAGTATCAATTTGCATAAGATATTAGAAACATACTTTTTGACAAGTTTTTAAGGGATTTGGGCCATTGTTCGTTACCCAGAAGATTCATGTTCTGATTCTAATAAGGTTGTCCAGCCAAACACATAGTAGGGTTAAAAACGACTACAAACCACTAATTATTGCATCTGAGGCAAGGGCGGATCAAATATTAAAAATCAATCAAAGTAAGATTGTTCCTTATTAAATATTCGCTAAGTTTGTGTGGAAAAATAATATTCAAGAATGTTAAACCAAAAATTTTATATCACATCCAAGCAGTAGCTGAGTGAGTTTTTTGGTCTATGGTTCTATTTTAAAGTATGAAACTATCATGTTCTGACGTTAATTTCCTTATTTTTCAGTGAATTGAGTCAATGTGTATTTCAACATTTCAAAACACGATGAGTAACTCCAGTATGCGATTGAAATTTAAATGTTGAAATTATTCATTTACGAGAAAACTTTTTCTTAGCTCCGACGCCAAGCAAAAGCTCCCGACAACGATTGAGTACTACAGCGATCTACATACCTATCGCTAAACTACAACGTTAAACATACACTGCTTTGCACATGTTACCGAAACTCGAACATCCCACGGGATTTCACCTTTGTGCATTTCCGGGGCCAAAGACAGACAGTCAAAAATGTGTGAAGGGAACAATTTTCTGGTCCAACAACTATGTTGGGATGGTTGTAACGAACAACAACAACAACTGAAGTAAAAAAAACACCCACTCATATTTTGGCAGCCACGTAGACAGCTCAGAGACACAGAGAGAACTGTTAAGGCATACCAAGCGTACCTACTTGAAAGCTACACTCATCATAAATAGAAGTTGCTGCAGTTGTTACCAGGCAGCGAGTGGTGTGTTTCCTAGCAGCACTTTTGCCGGAAAACGAGCCGTCAGAGATAAGGAACACACAGGATTCGGGATGTTCCATCCCCGAGACAAAGTTTATGAATGCTCACACACATTCGGCTTACAGCACCCTCTCATGTTATTGACGGTACCGCTGTTTGATGTGATTTTGTGTGATAATTTATTTTTAATTTTCAAAATCGAATCATTAATGTCACCTTTAATTATTTTTTTTATCTTATCTGACCTTACCTTAAATTTCGGATAATAATTTTCATGTCCAACTGTTCCATCAGGATCCATTGTACGGTAATCGTTTTGAGGCGAGAGTTTTTGAGGAAAAATTAGGAAAAAGCTCGGTTGCAGAAGTGTTGAGCCAAACACAGCTTGCACGCCACCGAAAGTTGATGCAACTCGTACTAGGTAGTTGTTGAAGAGATGATGCAACTTTTTCCAACGACTCCCGATTTTTGCTCATTTTATTTTTCCAGCAGAGAGGAAAAAAAATGGAAAATAAACGAACTGTCGACATCTGGCGTGGTCCTGAAATGCCGCTTTCTCCCCCCGGAGGATCGAGAATGATCGCCTTCGGATTGGGGGGATGAAATCAAAAGTTACCCAAAATCGTGCAGCAGCAGCAACAGGGGGTTGTTTTTCAGTTGCATGATTATGTGTCGCTAAAGTGGCGAGGCAAAATGCCGCGAAAACGATAGCGAGGAGAAGGAGCGGCGAAAAAACAAAGTTTTCCTGCACAGCACGAGGATTTTATTTGTTTGATATATAATATGATTATTATTGCTGTCGTTCCCGGTGGCAAGTTTGGCTCGAGTCGAAAATGGCTTTTTTATGATTTGTTCATGGGAAGCGTTTCGTTTTTTTGAGGAAAAACTTTTCGGCAACCGGTCGCATCGCGCGTTCAGACGAGAAGTTATGATCTGGTTGCTAATGGAGGCGACAGACCCCTCCTCCTCTTAAAAATAAAAAAAAAAGTGTTGCGTTAAGCGAACTATGAATGCTGGCTGAAAAGTTGATAATGCCCACGACATTAATTTGCCTTATTTAGCGTTGCTCATCCAATTCGGAAAATTTTGCTAGTAGTTTTATGATAATGTCCTCGAAAAACTTTGCAACAGTGACACGTTTCAGAAACTTTTCCCTGGGATCAAGATGCTGTTTTATTTATAACAAATATGAAAATATTTTAAAGTTATAAACACGTTTTGTATCCTGAATCCTCTCCTCTCTCATCCTCTCAGCTTTAAAACTGTTACAATAGACTGAATCGATTTGGTATCATTTTAGAATTGCTAAAACCCTGGGATTTTAAAAGCTTTGTTTCAGTTCAAAACTCATCCATGATTTTTTACAGAATTTTTAAGTAACGTTTACATGAGTAAAATTGAATTTGAATTTTAAAATTAAATATTTTCTACTAAAAATCAACATCGTTTTTGTTTCTTCTGTGGAACCGAGCCTGCTAATTGTTTTTGTGCCTATTTACAAAATTTTTTATAGAAAACTAGCTGATCCCGTACGAACTTCGTTTCGCTTTAAATCATTGGTACGCCAAAATGAGTTTAGAAAATGAATTCGAAACATTCTTTCAACAATTTTGGGGAAAAAATTCAACAGTGTTCAAAGTCGCTATTCTTACTATTACTTGAAATTCAAATTAAACGGTTGATTTGATTTTTATTAAAATTTATGTGAAAGTGTTTTCTTCTCGATCGGTTGCAAAATCTAGACATTGTGGCAGAAACATGTCATATTTGTTTATGTGCACTTAAATTGGTATCAATTAACTGCCTCGAACAAAATTATTGCACAAAACACTGAACTTTCAATGAAACCCTCTTTTTCTGTCCCGTGGCCCGAAATTTGATAATTAAAACCCATTTTACGTTCCTCACAACTCCCTTGTGCCATTTTTTTTTTTCAAATAATATGTAAAATAACGTCAGGAACTTGAAAACAGTGAACAGTGAATATAGACGCCCCTTTCGCCGACCCTTGACACGGAACATGCTACCTGGAGTCAATTGCTCATAGTTTATAACCCTTATCTGAACATTTTCATCTCAATCCGATGCATGATCACGAAAATATAGCGAAAACAGTGAGCAACTAACATGGACGGCCTTTTTTTACCACGATTCAAAACTTGAATTCTGAAATCAGTTATCTTTTCTGTTAAACTCCCATGTGTCAATTTTCATTTCAATTCTATGCTCAATCAAGAGAATATCGTAAAAACTGTGAACAGATAATAACCCCTTTTGCCGACCCCTGAGTCAAGATTTGAAACCTGAAAGCAAAAGAGCGTCCCTAAAAACTCCTATGCGGAAATTTTCATCTCAATCAGATGTAGAATAACGTCAAAATCGCAAAAACATTAAAGTTGGGTATGGACGACTCCTTCAGCCGACTTCTGATCGGCAGTTCGAAACTTTAAATCGATTGCTCGTCCCTCAAACACTCATGTGCTAATTTTCATCACAATACGATTTATAAAAACGCCAATATCGCAAAAACATTAATCAGTGGATATGGACGACCCCTTTTGCCGACCCCTGACCCTAAATTTGATAACTGTAATCGATTGCTTGTCTCTTAAAACACACCTGTGCAAATTTTCATCACAATCCAATGTAAAATAAAGCCAATATCGCGAAAACATTAATCAGTGGATATGGACGACCCCTTTTGCCGACCCCTAACCCTAAATTTGATAACTGTAATGGATTGCTCGTCTCTCAAAACACTCATGTGCAAATTTTCATCACAATCCGATGTATAATAACGTCAATATCACAAAAACATTAATCAGTGAATATGGACGACCCCTTTTGCCGACCCCTGACCCTAAATTTGATAGCTGTAATGGATTGCTCGTCTTTCACAAAACACTCATGTGCAAATTTTCATCACAATCCAATGTAAAATAAAGCCAATATCGAAAAAACATTAATCAGTGAATATGGACGACCCCTTTTTCCGACCCCTGACCCTAAATTTGATAACTGTAATCGGTTGCTCGTCTCTCAAAACACTCATGTGCAAATTTTCATCTCAATCCGACGGAAAATAACGTCAATAACGTGAAAACAATATTTGTCTTGTATGGACGACCCCCTTCAGAAGGGGTCGTCCGAAAATCTAAAAACATTTTTCATCATTCCTGGTCCTAATGAGCATCCATGCCAAATTTCAGATCTCTAGCTCTTAAGGCGGCTGAGTCTATAGAGGATAAACAAACAAACAAACAAACAAACAAACAAACAAACAAACATACAGATAATTGCTTTTTATATATATAAATTGTCTGCTAAACAACTTTCTTGAAGATCGTAACTTCATATCTAATTAGGCAAAAAGTTAATAGCTGTTTAACAGGGGTATGTCTTATTAGACTGAGTCGATTTGGGGTCATTTTGGAATTTCTCAAACCCTGGGGTCTTAAAAGCTTCGTCTTGGTCCAAAACTCATCCCTGATTTTTTGCAAAATTTTAAGTAACGTTTACATGAGTAAATTTGAACTTTTAGGTTTGTATGGGAAAATTGAATATTTTGTACTGAAAAATCAACATCATTTTTGTTTCGTCTGTAGAACCGAGCCAGCTGATGGTTTTTGTGCCAATTTATAAAATTCCTAAAGGAAATTTTCCGCTGAACAACTTTGTCGAAGACCGTAACTTCGCATCTTATTAGGAAAGAAAGTTATTAGCTGTTTAACATGGGTATGTCTTTTCGCATTGATTTACAATAAATTCAATTGACATCACTGCTTGAGCCTCGCAAAGTGTTGCATGGAAAGTAGTCACGCAATACCTCGCTAGGTACCCTGCAGGGATGTCAATTGAATTTATTGTTTATCAGTGCAAAAAGACATACCCCTGTTAAACACCCAATAACTTTTTTGTCTAATAAGATACGAAGTTTAGGTCTTCGACAAAGTTGTTCAGCGGAAAATTTCCTTTAGGAATTTTATAAATTGGCACAAAAACCATCAGCTGGCTCGGTTCCACAGACGAAACAAAAATGATGTTGATTTTTCAGTACAAAATATTCAATTTTCCCATACAAACCTAAAAGTTCAAATTTACTCATGTAAACGTTACTTAAAATTTTGCAAAAAATCATGGATGAGTTTTGGACCAAGACGAAGCTTTTAAGACCCCAGGGTTTGAGATATTCCATTATGACCCCAAATCGACTCAGTCTAATGTCTTATGCCATTGAGAAACAAGAAATTCAATTGACATCACTGCTGCTATCTAGCCAGGTATTGCATGACTACTTTTCAAGGAATACTTCGCTTGGCACGAAATTAGGGTCTTGGGCAAAGTTGTTCAGCGGATAATTTCCTTAAAGAAATTTATAAATTTGTACAAAAACCATTGGCATACTCGGACGCACAGAATAAACCAAACTAAGGTTGATTTTTGATAACTAAATATTAAATTATCCCAAACAAACCTGAAAGATCAAATTTACTCATATAAACGTTACTTAAAAAATCTGCAATAAATCATGGATGAATTTTGAACCAAAACGAAGCGTTTTACAACCAGGGTTCGAGAGATTCAAGAATGACCCCAAATCAGGTCAGTCCACTGTTACAAGTATCGTCAACTGGGGGAACATTGCCCAAGTAACCATAAACACTAAAGCTTTGCATTTTGTAAGCTTTACACCAGCATTCAAGTGCTAAATTACACTATATCAGCACATCAAGAGCTATTTTGCTTTACAACAGCCCTTGGAGTGCTATGCTGCATCATATTAGAATTATACCACTCTTTTAACATCAATAACAGTAATTTTTTGTTTGTACAAAATTGAATTATTCAACATTTTCTTTCAAAAACAAATATACTCAAACGATGGACAATGTTGCTGCAAAACATTTCTCAATATTTTTTGGCTTCAAAAACAAATGAACCTTCATGCAATTCCCTAGGTGCTCCTTCTGTTGCTATGTTCTTTTTTTATTGAAACATAGCCATCTGGTAGGGTTTTTAGCCATTTATTCTATACAGGATTTATCATAAAAATGTCCATCTTTTTAATACACAAAAATTATCATAGAATGACCATAAAAATAACTCTAAAACTATACCTTTAAATACGAAAAAAGAGAAACTTTCATATAAAACAATCCATTTGCTTCTAAATGCCCTTACTTTATTAGTAGAGGTGTTTGTTGAGTTTTCGAAAAAACGTAAATTTTAAAACTTTGAAACTACATTTTTAGTAATATAAAAAAATCTAATTACAAACCAAATTAAGCGTTTTAGAATCTCAATTTAAAGGCTTTCAAACCTAGAAAACATTTTTCAGATATTTTAATTTCAGACTAAGTTCATGATGATTAGCTGCAAAATTTCATGCTGAAAAAAGTTACCCCGGTGATCAAAGTTGTCCCAGTCCTTAATTTCTCAAACAAATCAATCAATAATTATGGGAGAGTGGGGAATCCTGAGCCACTTTTTTTCGTTGTTCCATTATTTCTACATTATAAAAGATAAAATGAAAATAAAAAAATGGTACAGTTTTCTACATTTTCAAGGTATTTATCATAAGGTTTTTTTTAATTTTTAACTAGTTTTTTCCCCCAAATTCTGACTGATTTAAAAAATCAATACTTTTTGGATTTTAAAAAATGGTGGGGAATCGTGGGCCTCTAAATCCAAATTGACCGAATAACATGCAAAGTTCATGAGTTGACCCAAAACTCTGATTTCATAGTTCATTTCGTTATTTGAAAGCAATTTCAGATGATGAAATAAAAAAAGAGAGCTGTGTATGATCGAAGCCTGGCTCGCGAAAGTTTTGGCAAAATTCGTTAGATAGGACAAGATATTATTCATAAATATGAAAACTTTACAGATAATGAAAACGTATTTTAAGTTCTGAAAGTGTGTAAAAACATAATAATATTGGTGATTTAAGATTTAAGACCCACGATTCCCCACAAGCTATGAATTGCGAATTGGTTACATTTTTGTGACTTATTGATGTTTCATAAAAAAAATCCTTTTCCACGTGAAAGATCATGACAAAACTAAGATCATAAGTGTATAAGCATATTTTTGTTATGAACTTTAGGTTCCCCATCGATGCAATTAGCAGGTGTTTTTTCAATTATTTTAGTAAATTTTTCTAAGTTTTTTTAGCTTGATAAATAAAAGAAGCATATGATGCGTATTTGCGTCAACAACATATAGAAATATATGCTCACGCAAAGCGACGACGATGACAGTTGGTTTGAGATTTTTATCTCAACACACATCTGAGATATTAAATGTGGCCCACGATACCTCTCTCTCCTACGTATTTCTAAAATGTCCAATTTAACAATTTCTAAAATGAGCCAATATTAACGATATTATTTTTTGTTAAATTCTTCAGAGTTACTAAACTTTATTTATTTATTTTTTAATTTTTTTTCTACAAATTCTGGTGAATAAAAAGAAAGTTTTTGATGAGCCAGGAAAAAGCGTTATTCATTTTGAGATTGATTTCAATTTAGGTTTTAAAAGGTTCTAAAAAAAGTATCTTTTGATTGTATACTCATCAAAATAATTTTTTGGTTTCGAGTAACTCTTCATTTTGGATCTTTTTTGTAAAGTTTAACAAAATTCATTAAGAAATTTCAATTCTGAAAATACTATAAAAAATCAGTAAGTTTGGCGTACAACATCCGACGTACCAGCTTTCGATTCCAGAGCCCACAAGACATCAACCCAACGGATCTTAACAAAAAGGGCATAGGGATGAAAATATACAATTATTGGTGTCTTCTGCAACATTTTTCAGTTTTACAAGTCGCTTATATTGAAATATGTAGTTATTATTTCAGTAGAGGGGTTCTAAAATGACGTAATAAAAATGATGAATTCTTTGCTGAGCATTTAAGGGATTAAGATTTTCCAAAAAAAATGTTTATTTCATCAAAATAAAAGACAATTCAACAAGTCAACTCAACAAGTCAAAAATCTAAAACAGTTTTTTAACCGAGAACGTTGTACATTCATGCTAATTTTCATGATGATGTAAATGACATAAGTCTTATAAACCGCTTTTAGGAGTGAAAATCTATTTTTCATTAAAGTCCTAAGAAAATCACTTAATTTTCATAGCACTGTTTATGAAAAATTATAGAAGAAGCATTGTGAAAAAAACGAATACATTCATCAATTCTTTTAGCTGTTTATTCCTTCATTCTCAGATAAGATTGCCGGGTTACCCGGTTTTATACGGATTTGCCAAGAAATTTAAAACCAAAATATAGGTTTTTTTTATTAAAAAAAAAATTACAAATTTTGACCGGATTTATTCATTTTATTAGCAAATCAAACAAGTAAAAAGTGTTGTTGATTTTTTTTAATATTCCATGTCTTCAAAACATAATTTTTTGAGCAAGTTTTTTAAAAATAGTCATGAAACGTTTTATGGAAGCTTTATATATGTACGATTCAACCAGTCGATAGATTTTGACAAAAAAATTTCAATTTTTTTTCTTGATTATTGTTGAGTAATTTCTGGGTTTTGAAAAAAAAATTGCCACAATATTGCTCGGATATTTGGTCATCAATTTTGAAATCAAATGCCCGGATATTGGAAGGTTTATATATTCACGGGGTCGGATTGAGCCATCTGGAGCCCAGGAAAATTTTTCCTCTGGAAGGCCCCAATGAATACATACTATTTGAAATAAACATTCAAAGAAACTGAATATGAGTTCAGAATATTGCTCCCTAAATACCCGTTATGTCTCCGTAGAAAACAGTTTCCTCAAACAAATGATAATTGTTTCTCTGGCTTAGAAAGTATCTAAGAGAAATATTAAAATGTTTTTTTTTTTATTTTATCATCGATCGCATTCATCTAAATAATACGAACATTTTCCTCATCATGACAGATGGGAAGACTTTAGACTTAGATTGAAGCTTGAAGATTGAAATGAAAACTTTAACAAAATAATTATAATCAAATTACTTGCAGATGCAGAATTCAAATACATAACTGAGGTCAAAGTTCAATTCAAAACCAAAGCAGAAGTTTTATATATAAGAATCCAACTGGTTGTTCCATTTATAGATCTTTAAAACACAATAAAAACGATTTTCCCATCATTCACAGTTTGTCTTTCGTTCTTGTAATTGTTGCAATTTACAGATAAATTGAACGAGCTTTGAAAAAAAACTTATAAATTTATTAATGCCCCATTCAGGTTTTATGAAAAAATCATGGATTATTAGGAAGAATTTGATATTTCTTCCGGCATTGTCTAAAAAAATACAGAAAACTCAAGTCAGGATCGTTTTCTAAAAAAAATGTAAGGTGTATTACTCAATTTCTCTGAATTTTATTCTTTTGCTTAGATTTGTCCAGATCTAGTGTTGAAAAGTTTTAAATCTATCACTTATTTTTAGAAATTTAAGCAATATGATTACAACTGTCTGTACTTTTTTTTATCGTAAGGCCCACTCTGAGCCGGGGGCCCGGGACCCTTGTAAACCATAAGCATTAAGCCATAACCCTTAATCAGCATTAAATCAACATTTCTACTGCAAGGTAGCATTATATCAACATTCATAATGCTTTAAGTTTTATATAAGGCACTAGCTGACCCGGTGTGCTTTGCTACACCTTTCAAAATCGAATGATATTTTCAGAATTTATTCAAATTGTTATTGTTTTGTTGGCATTATTTTAAATCAAATTATAACATCTTGATCTTTAAATTTGTGTTAAAAATCTGACAATTTTAATATGTTTCTTTAAGCTTCGCCCTAAAAAGAAGGTGTCTCAAATTAATCGTACGCAAACAATCCAACTAACAAAATATGGTTGTTTTGCTTGATATGTTCTGGATTTATGCTAAAAACTGATAAGAGAGCCCTCCTCCCCCCTGTCCTTCCATTGCCAACCTTGCTGAATGGAGAGTATGATCTTTCATACCCATTTTTTTTGTTTTCAAAAATCTTCTTGTATCAAATATTGTTCCATTGGTTGATAAATTTTAAAGCTTTACAATAGATTAACATTAAACCCCATTCTTTCTTCTCCTCTCTACACTGTAAAGCGTAAGGGTCTATAACAATCGTAAAAACATATCTCGTAACCAAGTACTTTTCCATGCCATATTTGTTTCCTTTTGTTGGCTTCGTTAGCATAAATTGAGAACTTATGCTAACAAAATTGTGTTGGGCTCACCTCCCTCCTCCTATGTACCTTCTCACTGAAAGGAGAATGTGCCAGATAATCATAGAATCATACCAACATTATTTTCCATGTTAAGTTTTGTCCATTTCTCGGATTTTTTAACAATAAAGTGAATTGTAAGCTTTCCTCTTCCCTTCCTTCATTCCCAATTCTATCATCCCATTGCAAGAATGGAATTGTTTGACATAAATAAAATTTCGTATTGAAATACCATCCCATGCCAAATTTGTTTTTTTTTGCGTTGTAAATTCTTGAGTTATGCATAAACTTGAAAGGAAGTACCATCCCCCTTTCCGTTCTCCCCCATTGAATGGAGGGGTGAGAACTTAATATTCATAAAATATTTTTGTGTACTCAAATACTTTTTGATACCAAATTTTATTTCATTTGCTCAATTAATTCTCGATTTATGCAAAAAAAATGTATGGAAGCTCTTTTTTCCCCCCCTTTCGATGAAAAAAAGGTGAGGCTTCAACTTATAATAGATACATTTCTCGAATCCAAAATACCCTCACATGCCAAATATGGTTCAATTTGCTTGATCAGCTCTCCAGTTATACTGAAAATTGTAAGGGAGACCTCTTCTCCCCATTTTCATCCACCTTTTTGAAGGAGTGAGGGATACCAAATATTTAGAGAAGCGTTTCTTGTACCCAAATATCGTTCCATGCCAAATTTGATTCCATTTGCTGTTGTAAGTTCTTGAGTTATGCAATAAAAATTGTATGAAACTTCCCTCCCTCTTTCCTTTCTCCCAGCTGGAAGAAGGAAGGGGTTTTAAAAAAATCATTACAACATGTCACGTTCCCAAATATCCGCCTATGCCAAATTTGGTTCCATTTGCTTGATTAGTTTTTGAGTTATGTAGAAAATTAAAAAGAGGGCCCCCCCCTTTTTGTATCCCCCTACAGGAAAGAGGGAGGGGGTCTCAAATAATCATAGAAATATTTTTCGTATCCAAATACCTTCTCATGCCAAATTTGGTTCCATTTGCTTTATTAGTTTTTGAGTTTTGTAAAAAAAATTGAAAAAGGCCCCCCCCCTTTCAACTGCAAAGTGGGAGGGGTCTCAAATGATCATTGAAATATTTTTCGTATCCAAATACCTTCCCGTGCCAAATTTGGTTCCAATATCTTGATTAGTTTTCGAGTTATATGAAAAATTGAAGGCAACCCCCCTCCCCCCTTCCTATCACCCCACTGAGAGGAGGGAGGGGTACCTTATATTCACAGAAATATTCCTCGTTCCCAAATACCACCCCATGCCAAATTTGATACCATTTACCTGATGCGTTTTCGAGTTATTCAAAAAATTAACTTTTGCTTGGGAGGCCCCTCCCCCCCTTCATGAGAAAGGGAGGGGTCTCAAACCATAATAGGAACCTTCCCCGGCCTCCAATACCCCCACCTGCCAAGTTTCACGCAAATCGATTCAGTAGTTTCCGAGTCTATAGGGAACAGACAGACAGACAGACAGACAGACAGACAGACAGAAATTCATTTTTATATATATAGATTAAAGATTTAGAAGCAATAACAAAAATTAACACTAATGATAGCACTATATGCACATATAGAGCTACTAAATAAAGTTAACAAGCATTAAGACTGTAGCACTAGAACTTCCTGTTAATGCTTGTATAAAACTTTTATAAAGCGTAGAAACGTCAAACCCGCGAATGTAAACAAGAATGATTTTTTCATTTGCTGCGTGTGAGTAAGCAAGGCAGCAAACGAGAACAATCAGAGCGTGCAGTTGCAGTTGTCTTCTCCCAAAATTTTCCAATACATTTCCAAACCTTCTCATGCATACACTGTCTATGAAGTTGTGTGACCCCGAACAGTATTTGAAGTACGGGTTTTTTCCCACCTACCTTATCAGCATCAAGAGTGGTCGAAATGGTAAAGACGCAAGAAAAGATAAAGGCTGCTGAGGGATCCTCGGTTCGAGACTCATCAGAGTTAATTCATAATTCAATTATAATCACTTCTCATTTCATTGAAAACTTCATTAAGCAAGTATAATCCTTCATTCAGCAGGTTGATTGATGTTGTAGATAATGATTTAATTATTTTTTTTTTTTCATTTTAATAAATCAAAGAAAAATTTCTTATTTTGAATTTCCTTTTCACATCAATCATGATCAATCAATTAAAGAGTGTTCTAAGTAAGCATTGTTGATGCTTTTATACGGCTGGCGAAAAAATTACGTTTTGATGGTGCTCTAATTCAGCATTTGTAATACTTATTAAAGGCTATGATGTGATAACATTTATTCAGCCCGCTATTTCGCCTTTTTAGCATTATATCTGCATTATATACGTATATAGTGCAAAACAAGCATTAATTCAGAGTTATATATGGGAATAAAGTGTTGATTAAGGGCTATGTTTATAGTGCTTATGGTTACTTGGGAATTGCTCTCCCCCTTTAATCCGGGCTAGTTATATTAAATTTCTACTGCTGAAAAAATTTCGGCAACTTATTCTAGAATCATTTATCAGTTCAAATGTGTTTATGAACTTTAACATGGTATGTTTGAAATAAAGTTTTTTTTTAAATTTTGAAAATATTGTAACTCAAATGCATTATTTATTTGTTTTTTCAGCATGTAGACCGTGAAAATTGCAAGGTTAAAGCAACGGATAAGGCAAAAGAAAAAAAAATACTTTGTAGGAACCGAGTAATGATGTGCTACTGAACAAAAATGAAAGATCAAATACCTATACTGAATATTTTCTTTAACGTACATATAACATTTCCTCTTTCCAAAAAGACCCTCTTATGAAAAGTTACAAGCTCTCATTGAAGAATTCCTTTGGCATCTTATCATTTTCAATGACTTTTCTAACGCCACCACTTCATTATAGAATCTTATGGCATACAAAATAGGATTTTTCTGAGTGAAGATAAGAATTCACGATTTTCAGACTTCGAAACAAGTTGAAAGAAGAAAAGATCTACTTTCGTCTCATGAAATTGTGTCGAACATTTGATTATGAAAGAATTATTTTTGGTTATAAGAGGTATCATCTCCACTGAAAATAAGTGTATGAAAATTTCGAATGATTTGATTTTAAAATTGCCTATCATCGTTAAATTTTTGGAGCATTAAGGCAATACAGGGGCTGTGGGGAGGGTTTATCCAATATTTCTTTTTTCATTCACCTAATTTCTCGTGTGAAGAAGCAAATTGAAAACATAACGAAAAATACTATATCTTATAAGTAACTCTCAATGAAAATTTGTTGAAGAGATTCAATTTGTTATTATCAAAATTCTCAAAACACTGCACAATGTTGCCATTAGTAACTAATTTTAATTTTTTTTTCTTGAAACGTTATAAAACTGAATCAAAGCAATCTAAAGATATTTTTTATTTCAACCTCGGTGGTTGAATTGATGGAAATCATACGATTGTGCTTCGATTCAGTAAAAGTATTCAACGAAGAAGGCTCAAACACATATTGTGGAATACGGATAAAACCGTTCCGTTAGAATCTATGTTAAAAACAAGCATTTGCCGAAAGCACCTTCTGATAGCCCCTCGGAAGTCGATTAAGCGTGATTGTCTCTTTCCATTGATGATGACAGGACATAGCTCTTCAATCATCTCTATAAGAATAATTCAATGATGATCTACCATTATGTATGAGAAGCATTACATGCATCCACTCACGCCCATGGAAGATCCATATACCAATTCACGCCTTACGGCATCTTGTGTCCTCGTCGTA
>NC_073692.1:419345460-419428761 GCF_029784155.1 Uranotaenia lowii
TGAGAAGAGAGAAGAGAGAAGAGAGAAGAGAGAAGAGAGAAGAGAGAAGAGAGAAGAGAGAAGAGAGAAGAGAGAAGAGAGAAGAGAGAAGAGAGAAGAGAGAAGAGAGAAGAGAGAAGAGAGAATAATATTTATCCTAATTATTCTGCATTGCACATGTTTGTGTCATCGTTCATTCTGTTTATTATGTCCAGCAGCGTATTTGTTATCAATTTCCTTGTAATTAAGTAAAGACCCTCATTGAACAGAAATCTAAACATCTCATTTCTATCAGTAAACAAAATCCAGAGCCCTTCACTTCTCCCTCATCAACCCGTCTCAACGAGCACCAACAATTTCTTTTGCTAGTCAATGTAGCTAAACAGGTTCAGCCCAAACCTATTTGCCAAAATGCTGACTCCCTCAAGTGATTTTGCTGACATATAAATTTCAATCGTTCATCCAGAGTCATTTTCAAATCACACTCACTTTTGCATTTCTTCTCCCTCTCCGTTGGTTATAGCGAATTTTCTCATTTTCTCATTGCAACCCGCAAGGGGGGAAAAGAAGTTTGGCACATGCGACTTTGCAGTTGTGTTCCCGCTATTTATTATAGCCGGCAGATATTTATTTTCGATTTGCTTTGGTTCTCGGTGTATTTCCCCTGGTACTTTTTCTCTTTTGCTTGGCGAACGAAGAGAGAAATAGAAAAAAAACCGTCGGGAAACGGAAAGACCCCAGTCCAAATTCGGGAAACGCTAAGGAAAACCAAATGAAATCAGGGGGAAATGAGGGATCCTTCAGTGTTGTTTTTCGATTATCCTTTTCGATTCTCAAGTGGCGTGCGGATATTTGCTTGTTGAGCAGAAAGTTTGTTATTGGAAAGAGTGTTTTATTTCGACCAAATGGTCCCGTGGATGTGTGAAAGATACAATTTTTTCTTCTCACAACAGGATAACGGGAAAAAACTAAACAAATCGACAAGTGGTGCGCAACAGACTGTGAATATTCGGCTGCAAATCCGATGCTAAGCCCCACAGAACGACATGCAGATTTTGATCTAAGAATCGGATTTCGGAGACAATCTGTGCCCAGCAAATGTGGTCGTCCTCTTCTGAGATTCTGCTGTCTGCAATGGAATGGCGCTTCCCATACAGCAAAGGTACCACATTTGGGTTATGTGATTTTTATGCAAATCCTTTCTTTTGCAAAATCCCCTTTCTGTCCCTGGGAAAGGGAAGAAGAACTAACATCGGTGTGGAAATGTAATTGATTTTTCACGGCTCTTTTCGGGAAATGACGACTGCAGGGGGATTGGCATTAAGACGATCGGGGACAGCGTCGTAAATCAAGCGTAAATGGGACAGGAAATGTTTTGGAAATGTGACAAACTGCTCGTTGCTGACTGGAATTTTGAAGGAAAAAAGAATGAACTCACTCGACAATCTTTTAAGAAAAAGGAAAAAATGTCGGGAAGAAAATTGAAGGTAGAAATAAATTTGATATTGAATTTATGACTGATGATGATCGTGTTCCAATCCACTCCACATAATCTGAATTGATATATCGAGCAGAAAAGAAATAAAGCTTTTCAATCGCTCTTTTGAAGTTTCCAATAACTTCTACGCGCTTTCCGGCAAATCGAACTTGGAGGAGATGTGATAGAGATTGATAGAAATGCTAAGTTAAATATGTCCTTTTACAATATTTTAGTACTTCTGTTGAAGCACTATATAATCTAATACAATCAACTTCTAACATCAATTTTTTTTTATGCTTAGCAAGTAAGTATGATTCATACAGCTCAAGATAATGCGAATTTATTGAGCATGATAAATGTGCCTATAATTTTCCAAGACAATGCCCAAACACAAACACAAAAAAAAAACAAGAAAAATCATTCACTTTATGGCTTGTCGAACAGATTCTGACACGTTCCAGCCCATTTGAGTGCACCCGACCCGGTTCGCAACAAATGTCATTGCGAGATCATAAATTTTAATTTCGACCCCTTTCTGTTGTAGTAACGGAGAGTTTTCGCTAACATCGCATCGCAACGTTGGCGTGGGTGGTGGAGCATCTTTCCTAATTGATGTGGCTGATGCCAGTAACAGTCACGCTTCATGTGCGAAAGACATTCTTTCATTCGAGAGCATCCATCATAAAAAAACGACCGAAAGAGGGTTCAAGTTTACAGTTTGGTAGCAAAAACAAACGAATAAAAATCTTGCCAAACTCGAATTGACATATTTCGCTCCCAAGATATTACTGGCACAAAACCGAGGGGTCGATGGGGTGGCACGATAAAATAAATCCCCCCAGCCAATGGATCTGTCGTTGGACGTTTTGCCATTTATAACTTTCCTTCTTCCCTTTGTTGCAAGACATTTATTATTTAATATCATCTTCATCTCTCTAGTGGTTAAAATGATATTGACAAATAAACTGAGAACTCCCATGGCAATTTAAAAATGGGATTCAGGTTCATTATAAAAAAAATGAATCATAAGTGGAAAAAAAATATGTTTTTTTATCTTGCACATTTTTTAAGAAAAGAAAACATCAGGTTTTTCCTTTCTTTTTTTCAAATGTACTGAAACCTCAAATCTTGGTTCAATTGTTTTAAATCAGTTCATGAATTTCAAAGATGTGAAAATTTGTTTGATACCTTTGTATAAAACTACCAACTATAAATTTTATGAAGAGATTAATCACCGTAATTTTTGTTTGTTACTTTGATTTATCGGCCTAGCGGTGAAAAGTGATGTCCTTTTTAGTAGGGACATCTAAAGATTATGAATTTTTTTTTGTGAAAAGTGATGTCCTTTTTAGTAGGCTCGTGAGGAACAAAAATTTGATATGTGATGGTAATGCTTCTAAACAAATTCTACCCGCTCATTTTCACCATCTTTCATTTCTTCTAACCTTCTATCCATCTATATAAAAAAAATTTCATAATCTTTAGATGTCCCTACTAAAAAGGACATCACTTTTCACCGCTAGGCCGATAAATCAAAGTAACAAACAAAAATTTTCAATATCTGGTTATCAGAGAGTTATCAGAGATTTTACTCGTGAACCAAAAATTACTTGCCAGTTGGTCTGGACGTTTCGAGCTACTTTTGGCTTTACACTCCTCTTCAGCGGACCTTAAATTAAATTTATTTTTCAATAATATACCATTTTATTATACTATTTTAAACTTACTTAATCTAGCGAGCGCCTAAACTACTGTTTGTAGTTATTTGTTTACTTGTTATGTTATATTTACATTTGTCTGTCAGTGTTTAGATCTAAGGTAAAAAAAAGTTGTAGGCTGTAAAATGTAACCTGCATTATCTCTCACTGGTAAATCAGACAGACTAATTCGTGGGGCGCGTTTTAAGAAGCTTGAATGAACAAGGAAAAAATCTAGTTTTCCACTGTCATAATCAAAGTTTGAAGGGAAAATATTTTCATTGTGAAGAATAAGAACCATACTACTTATTTTTCCTAATACAAAACAAAATCAATGGTAAACCCGGAAAATTTGTAAAGGGTAAATAAATAGGGGACTTTCGACTTTGATGTTCCATTTATAGACCTGGAATCACCAAACCTTTGTGTGAATAACAACACATCACTAAGGGTGCAAATTTCTAATTGGGGCGTTATGCAAAACCAATATTGAACATTTCCAACATTTGTGCCAGAATAACGCAAATAAAATACAAGTTAGCGTACAAAACATAAATCTAGCTATTGTTAAGCTGATAGAGCTGACGAGAAGTGAAAGTGTTTCAGAAATTCATTACAGAAATTTATGTGTTTTCAATCGTTAGAAAGCTGTAATACTTTTTTATAATATTTAACATTTGATTGAAGATTACATTCTTTATGAATTCGTTTGTTTATTTAAAAAAAAAATCAAACTTTTTTAAGGAATGAAAGGAACCAGTTCAGTACCAAAATAGGAACAGTAGATTTTGGAAGTAATAGTTGGAAATTTCGGTCATCCATATCTTTTCAAACCTTTCAATAAGGGTAGACCTATGTTGAAAATTCTCATTGACACTTGCAGATAAAATCTTGAGTTACTCACTTACTTACTTAATGATCCCGCGCCGATCCTCCGGTGCATAGGGCCGTGGTAAAAGACCTCCACTGTTGACGATCCGGAGCCAGCGTCTTCACCTGGTCCCAGTCAAGATTCTCGTCGACAGTTCGGATTTCAGCGGCTAGGCTTCGCCGCCACGAATTTCTGGGTCTGCCTCTTCTTCGATGACCTTCTGGATTCCAATCTAGCGCCTCTCTGCAAATCTCGTTTTCATCTCTTCGCAGCGTGTGCCCAATCCATCTCCACTTACGTTCCCGAGTCTCGATTTCTAGCGCCTTTTGATGACACCGGCGATGTAGTTCCTCATTCGAGATCCAGTTGCCAGGCCACCAAGCGCGGATGATATCCCGCAGGCAGCGGTTTACAAATACTTGCAGTTTTTGCGTCGTTACCGCATATGTGCACCAAGTTTCGCACCCGTACAGCAATACGGATTTGACGTTTGAGTTGAAGATTCGGATATTTGTCCGTAGAGAGATCTGGCGTGACCGCCAGATGTTTCGGAGACTCGCAAACGCAAATCGGGCCTTTCTGATCCGGGTGTCGATGTCTTTCCTGGTACCACCATCAGGCGTTTTCTGGCTACCAAGATACTGGAAGCACTCCACTTTCTCAACTTGTTGCCCAGCTACCATGAAACTGGAGGGATTTCCTGTGTTGATCTCCATCGACTTGGTCTTTCCGACATTGACTTTGAGACCTGCTGCCTTGGAACTTTCGGTGAGGTCGTCGAGTTTGCTCTGCATATCTGGTTGTGTTTGGGCGAGCAAAACAATATCGTCAGCCAGGTCAAGGTCGTTGCTCCATTGTTGAAGGATTCCACGGCAGTCCTCGGTTCGGTGCACAGTCAATCGATCCAATGAGAATCTCATCCATTACGATTAGAAAAAGTAGCGGTGATAGAATACATCCTTGTCTCACTCCAGCAGTTACCGGGATTGGTTCGGACAAGACACCGTCGTGCAAGACCTTGCACGAAAATGCCTCATACTGTGCTTCGATGAGATGGACTAGTTTCTCTGGGACCCCTCGTCGCCTTAGAGCCGCCCAGATGTTTTCATGGTTAAGTCGGTCGAATGCTTTTTCGAAATCAACGAACACCAGCAGAAAAGAGTCCTGGAATTCGTTGATTTGTTCCAGTATGATTCGTAGCGTTGTGATGTGGTCCACACATGATCGTCGAGATCGGAATCCAGCTTGTTGCCGTCGGAGTGTAGCGTCTATTTTCTCCTGGATCCTGTTCAGAATCACTTTGCAGAGTACTTTGAGGGTTGTACAGATCAACGTTATGCCTCGCCAGTTACCGCACTCTGTCAGGTCTCCTTTCTTCGGGACATTTACGAGGATACCCTGCATCCAGTCGGCCGGGAATGTTGCAGTATCCCAGATGTCAGCGAAAAGACGGTGCAACATTTGTGCTGATAGGGCAGGGTCGGCTTTCAGCATTTCAGCAGGGATGCAATCGATCCCAGGTGCTTTGTTGGATTTCATGTTTTTGATTGCCGCTTCTATTTTAGCCAGCGAAGGCGCTTCCGAGTTGACGCCATTTATGCGACTTACTGTTGGCGCTTCGAGCTGCAGATTCTGTTGGCCATCGCTATTCGTGACTCGGAAGAGTTGTTCGAAGTGCTCAGTCCATCGTTTGAGCTGATCTTGAGTCTTGAACTATAAATAAATTTCCTGAAAGATATAAACCTCCCGCCCGTTTATGAGAAAAACATGATAATTTAAAAACCACCGCTTAAAGGGTCCAAAGTGGGACAACTAACCCTGATGAAGAACCGATCAGGATCTTTTTGCCGAAAGTATCAGAACTTGTGGTTGTTGGCGAATAGATCCTACCATAGGATCTATGGTTGGTAACGTTAGATCTTACTGTCCACTTGATTTACTTTTTCCGGATTTTCGGGATAAATTTGGCCTTTCCGGAATCCTGAGGCCTCACTGAACACACTCGCGATAGTTAAATTACAAAACAACCGATTTATTTAAATGAATAATAATATCTTAGGTTCAATTTATTGACTTTATAATCTAGACAGCAAAAAAAAGTTTAACGATGGACGATGTAATTTCTGGAGATGATGTAGTATTAGGGATTTCCATTGAAATAATACATCTAAACGATGTACACAATGTAAATATGTCGTGTGGTGTAATAAATATCGAAACTTTCTATGTGGTATCGCATCAGTAGTCAATGTTTTCTTCCATTGACGTTCAAATTGTATCCATTTCAAAAAGATAGAAACGGATTACGGACCTCAACCGTGTTTGTTTGGATTGTAAGTACTACCAAAATTGAATTAAAATGTAAGCAAACGTATAGCTTCGAATATAGTTTCCTTATTTTTCATTTTTAGGAAATTTGGCCCATTTCGCATCAGCGGTACAATAATTATCAGATGGTTTCAAACAGCCGGATACATCCTGACGATGTAATATTAAGTAACATTTGCGACTCAAGTTATGTGCAGGTATTTGATGTAATTTCACAATAATTTTTATGCTGTGTAACTTAGGTGCTACAAAAACTGTTAAATTGCTGAGTAGTGGTTTTCAGATCGCTGCCGAGGATCAACTGCTTCGGATGATCGCTCAAAAATCATCGGATGCTCTCGGCTACTATTGCTGCTGCTAATGTCCCATCATCGAGTTCGCTCTTCGGGTCCGTTGAGTAGTAGCTCACCTTAGTGAGCTGGTGTAGTGCGGTGTAGTAGCTGACAGCTTCGATGAACGGGTCGAGGGGCTTTTGTATAAACAATCCCTATGTACGAATAAGGTGTTGAATATCGTCTTATTGATATATTTCATATCGCTTAAGCCAAAAGTTAAAAATATGTTTGTATATAGCCTTCACTTTTGTAGGTAGGTGAACATGCTCTATAATGTCCCATCTAAGCGAATCGCCAATTTGCCTTGTTTTCCATGAACATTTCGTGTAAAAAAAGTTTTTTCTACAAATGCCAATATTTTTTTTTCATTACTTAAAATCACTTAACTGCTCCAAAAACTTAAGTTTTTAAAACCTTATCAAAAGCCACGTAGCTAAACTGTGTTGCAAATTTACGCCGGTGTGTATCCAATATGCGCCATAGAAACGAACACACCCGAAAACATCCAAAGACCGAAAACACACCAATAATTAAAGTCTTTTTGACTAAAAAAAAACTATCAGAATGGACTAAATGAAATGGAAAAAAATCAAAGAGAATATTTTTAGACTGAATTATTCCTAAGAAGCCGTTTCTATACTTTTTAGTAATTTTCAATGATAATTTGCCGCTTTGACGCGTTAGTTCGAACGCATGGGCCTTGATAAAATATACCTACCCATAAAAAGCATATTTTAGTGAGTTCAGTAGGAGTTTTTAACACTACATCGAAGTATTGTCTCTTTAATTTTTTTTCGCTAGATGACACCTTATTGAAAGTGTATTAAAACATTCATCAAAATATAGAAAAAAATGAATTGTTAATTTTTCACAAATCAGGGGCATTTTCAGAAAAAAAATAATAAGGGAACATGCTCTATTATGCCCTATCTAAGCGAATTATAAATATGCCAGGTATTCCGTGAAAATTTCGAGTGAAAAACGAGTGAACTCGTTGAAGAAAAGTCTTTTCTACAAATGCCAATAATTTTTCATTATTTAAAATCACTTAACTGCTCAAAAGCTTTTTTTTTTAAACCCTCATCAAAAGCCACAGAACTAAACTGTATGGCTAATTTGCGCCGGTGTGTATTCAATACGGGCCGTAGAGCCAAACATTCTCGAAAACAGCCGAAGACCAAAAACACACCAATACTCAAAGACTTTATGACCGGAAAGAAAAAACAAAATGGACTATATGAAATTTAGAAAACATTCAAAGTTGATTTATTTGGGCTGAATTATTCTTGAGAAGTGGTTTTAACACTTTTTGTTTATTTCAATGAAAATTGACCGTTTTGAAAAATAATGCTATTATCAGCATTTTGTGGGTGGCGCGTTATAACGAACGCAAGGGTCGTGATTAAACATACCAATTAAAGCATATTTTAGCGAATTTAGTGTGATTTTCTGACATCAAATCATAATTTAGATTAATCTCTACCGATGAATCATGTAATATTTTTTCTTATTTATTTTTCTTTGCTAAATGAAACCTTATTGAAAGTGTCTTGAAATCAGTGATTAAAATCCTCACCAATTTTCTCATCAGAGGCTCTCAAAATACACGCTTTGAGGCCTCGCATAGCAGTACAGGAGACGATACATATACATTCATTCAAACCTCCCCCCATGAGGAGGATCTGCTCTGAGAGACACTATTCGTTTGCTGCCCCGAACGAACTCTCTCAACGTTCGGTTGCTACATGATGCATGAAGAAGACGAGGCACACATACTCATTTACGTTATTGAATTTGATGGACTCAAGCCGATAGCTGTCGTTGAGGAGAATACCTATCTTCAACCTCGCCGCAAAGGTTGAGGAACAACGACAACAACCGAACTTAATGCATTGCGTAGGCCCGCAACGTATGGAGCAAGGAGGGAGGAGGAAAAAGAAACGAAAACACTAGCTGCCTGCGCGCGGTTGCTGTGCAATAATAGCAACAGCAGAAAAATCTCGGGTATTCGATCCAGGCACAAACGAAGAGACTTGGGTTTGCTGTGCGTTTTGAATTCGGTTCCCTCAAGAATGTAACAGGAGATGAGTGAGAGACATTCGTTTGGTTTTTTGGATTCGCTGCCTCGAATGTATTGCTTCGTGAAGGCGGGCCATGTTGAGAGCGTATGCATCATCGGTTTTCTTTTTCTTCTCGATTTTCGGTTGATTTTTCTCGGTGATTTTAAAAATAACTTCCATTTAGTTTACGTTTCGGTTTACTTTATTTAAAATTTTCAACCATCTTCAGAACTGTTTAAATAACGGAAAAAGCAGCAGGCGTATAATAGCTTTAGTGTAAGAAGATATTTTTTAAATTTTTAATTGATAAGTTAATTTTTTATTTTTTTTTTCCGTTATTTAAACAGTTCTGAAGATGGTTGAAAATTTTAAATAAAGTAAACCGAAACGTAAACTAAATGGAAGTTATTTTTTTTAAAATCACCGAGAAAAATCAACCGAAAATCGAGAAGATAAAAGGAACGGTGACCGAAACCCAGTTTTTTATCATCGGTTTTGTCGTTTTCGCTGCTTCAAAGCAATCTTTGCTTCCGAGTAAAGCGTTGAGCGAGAGAAGGTTGATCAATTCATTCTCAACCCAATACAACCACTGCTTGAAATATATATCGAGATGACGAAAAAACTAAATTGTGAAATTGTCATCAGGGCATTTTAAGGGAAAAAAACACACTTGCCACGGCCAATCTCAGCATTAAAATAAAATTGGTAGTATTTTACACACTAAAAAATTATGATAAAAATTATAATTAAAAATGAACTTTCCCCCTGAAGGCTGTTTTTTTCGAATTTCATGCGATGATTTTATAATGTAAATGAAAAGTGTAGGAAAGTTTGTTGAGAAAGCCGTAAAAAGTTATTACTCTAGTTTATAATGTGTTGTAGTTACGTTGATTCTCCAATGATAAACCGCTTCTTCATAGTTTCCTTAACCTTATGCGGTACCAAAGAAGGCTATCGTTACTCAATAAAATTACAAATTACAAATTACAAAATAAACAAACAAAAATTTTTGCTGGGGAGTTTTGAACATTTGCGGGCACAAGAAAGAATAATAAAGCTTTTTTTTATTTCACTATTCGTAGCGGTCAAATTATCCGGCTGTCTTATTACAAATAATTTAAGTACTGCAGTGTCAAAGTGCAATATTTGAAGTGCTGGTTTTGATTGAGTTAGAAGTCTTTTAATGCTGTTGGTTCTGATTTGAAAAAAAATGAGGCGTTAATGACTGATTCATTGGATTTCTCTTTGCTCACTTGGTGTAAATTTGTGTTTGGTTTACTAAGTTTGAAGTGAATTTTTAAGAAACTGAAAAGAAAAGGGATTGAAAGTTTCTTTTACTTCAGTAATGAAAATGTAAATCTGTGAATTATGTTAGAAAAACGTGATAATGCAAAAACATGTTTGGACATGAATCAAGCAGCAAACTTCGGCACGAATATAGATCGCAGCAAGCGAGGAACGCCAAACACGAAAAGGTGGAAAGCAACAACAAAACCCTGGTAAGAGCATTCCACTTTCACTCATGAATGAGTTATTAAAATTTTTGTTATTTTTTCAATATTTTCTTCACATTTCATTAATGTACCGTCATGCATTGAAGGGTTATTAAGAATGTAAGATTAGTAAGAAGGCAAGAAGGCAAGATTGCTGCCGAATTTATTATAATATCATTTCATATATACAGGGTGCTAAGGTTGTACTCCATTTTCCCGAAAACCATTGCCCAGAATGAAAAATCACTAGAATTTCAATCACCAGAAATTCACTTCCCCAGAATTTTTTTCCAGAATGCAGAATTTCCCATAAAAAAATTTACCAGAATTAACCATTTCCCAGAAAAATTTTCGCCAGAATTGCCATTTCCCAGAAAATTTAATATATTTATCCAACCTGAAATTCAAAAAATTCAAATGGATTTTCTCCACAAAAATTGGGTTCCCATAACACTATTCTTTTGCGACAAAGCCGCCGAAGCTCCCAAATCCGAGGTGGACGCCGACCCGCCGTCGGAAGCGGCGGCCCTAATACATTGGTCTAGGTCTGCCGGGACTTCCTAGGTCTGCGTGAAAGCTAGGGGTGTTCTCTTGGCCCCGTCCGCCACGCGACAGCGTGAAGGCCAAAAAGTCCTTCAAGTTTGAACGCGCAGCGTGAGGAGTCAGATACCAAAACGGTTTTTTAAAGGACCATGGTTAGCACTTAATCAATTAAAGTACCCAAACCATAAACAAAGCACAATATTAGTTCTAAAATAAATTTAGTTGGAAAATTTTAAACCTGTAGATTTATTTAAAAAATCATTTTGAAAAAATAAATTTCATTCATTCAGAATTCATTAGAAAAAAAAACAAATAAAAATACTTAAGGAAAAAATTTGGAATTTGTGCCATTCTGGGAAATGTTTCATTCTAGGGAGAAAAATTCTGGGAAATGGTTCATTCTAAGAAAAAATTTCTGGTAAATGGTGCATTCTGGAGATTTTTTTTCTCGGAAATGGTTCATTCTGGGGTTTGATTTCGGGTATATGTCATTCTGGGAATAATTCATTCTGGGCAAAAGTTTTCGGGTAAATGGGATACAATCGGGTGCTAAATAATTTCGAATACAAATTTAAATAACGATAATTTAAAACCAACTGAACAAAATAATTTTTTTTCTCAAATGGAAAGGTAATTTAATAATAGCCAATCACACCTTTTGTTTTGGAAAAAATTTACTTTAAACCAATTATATTTATGAGCCCCAGCGGTTTGTCAAGTCCACTGTACGCGGCACGCTCCTCTATGGTTGAAATTTCGTTCCACATAAGAATGCTGACGATTTTTATATAGAGTTAAAATAGGTTTCCCATATTTGTTTAATCTCAACAACATGTAAGATATTACTAACCAGTCCAAGAGATATATTTGAAGGGCAAGACACTTTTCATTTTGAGCCATACTTTTCAAGAACCTGTATTATTCTGTGTAAAATGGCCTATAAAAATGAACACTACATGCAAAATTTGCAAAAAAAATCCATTAATTACCAGTTTAAACTTACAACAATTAATTTCCAATGTTAACTTACAACAAAGTTACACAAGCACATATTTAATGGTTTTCATCTATTTATGATGTAGAATAGTTCTATTCTCCATCACATGGATAGGCTTTTTGATGAAAATCAGCTAGCACATAGCTACTTTTCCGACATTTCACACATAATACGAAAAAATAGATTTTATATGAGACAAGTTTAGAATTCTGTACTTGTTAGTTATTGACAACATCAATGATTATAAGAATTGGACCAATGGAGACATATTAGATGACCTGTGAACTATTTATTTTGGTCAATAAATTGGATTTTTCGTCTGTACCAGTACTTTTGATGTGAAAAGGCTGCTATATGCTACGGTTTTACCAAAACATTTGGTTAAAAAGTGTCTTCAAACTTATTGCACACCCTGTACATGTATTTATAAAACGACCAATCTCTTAGCAGCTTAGCTGATATATAGAGAAGGTTCGGGCCTATGCTTATGCTTATGCTTATGATACGTACACAGCCAGATCTTGTCAGCATCCCGGTGAGTAGTAAAAGTACATTTACTACTCATCTTAACTTGGCCGGGCCCACTGTGCAGTATTGGACGCAGAGACAACTGGAACAAAGGGAGGAAGAAACGTGGACAACAGTACCATACGTTTCCATGACTATAAGTGAAATTTCAACGTTGGGAGCACATATGCTAAATTTCTGTGCTCCTTGATGGTGGTCCGTGTGACTTCGTCCTTCTGTGGATGGAAATGATGTTTTTCTGCACAGAAATCCAAAACCCCATAGTATAGTTAATGATTTTACAAATTTCCTTATTTTCATTACTAAAAAATTTACAGTATTGCTTTTGCTTCAATGTTAATAAAAATTTAGAGTTTTGGATTTCGATGCACAATCATTTCTGGTCTTTGACCTTGGATATAGCGCCTTTGCTCGCTCTTGAAAAGAATCATTGAAAGAACAAAAAAATATAATTAGTGTAAGCATCCCCCCCCCCTCCCCATCGAAAAAAAAAAATATTTCAAAAGTATTCATGGTATTAAAGTAGAATATTAGTTTTTATGATAGCTATTCTATGATTTATTCATATTTATTTATTTGAGTGCAAGATAAAGATGTTGATTTCGATTTTTCGTTGAATGGTGTTGAATGTTTCTTTTCTAATAACCTGTAAAAAGTCAAAAATACCGAAAAACAGAAATTCTACTGTTTTTTTTTTGTATTTCTATTATAATAAAATTGTTTATTATTTAACTCTTTCCGAGGCTTAGATGATTTATCAGCTGCTTTTCTTTTTTTCTGAGCCGAGAAGGCATTCATATTCAACACCATAAGCGCGAGACAGAGATACAACATTACGAAGTCTTTAAGAAAGTGCCACAGAGAAAAAAAAGCTCTATCCCTCTCTGTTTGACTGGTACAGTATGAAAAAATTACCACAGCTCCAATCCCACAATGAAGAAGGTCAAACTTAAAACTCCAATGAATTAAATTAAATAGAAAGAATATACTTAGCCTTCCAGCCGCTTCCGTAACCTTTTCCCGACAACTCTAAGAAGATTTGATCGAAGCAATCCTTTTCCATTTCTGCCCATTCCTCTAGCTTCCAGATTTTACAGCCACTGTTATCCATTCTCAACTATGTCCCTTCCCCCCTCACTTCCACAACATTGCCACTGTAGTTCGAACTGCTGTTTTTTTCCTAATTTTAAATATCGCGCACCTTCACCAACCGAAATACTTCAATTTCACTTTTTCCAATTCACCAATATCCAATTTCATAGCACTTTGCCAACCGATTTCGGACGCGCCCGTTCAACGGTTCAGCAGAACAAGGGTGTTGGGAAAAAAATCGACCACTCTCCTGGGAGCTCACGATCACTCCTACTTGATACGAATTGTAACTTCAACTTTTGAAAACATCTTCAAACCAGGGATTCAAAAGTTTTACAACACGCAACACATGCCAAATCTCATAATTCTTTTGGCAAAAGAATTCTCCGGAAATACGACACAACTTTTAATCTTGTTCTACGCTCTTATGAATGGGCTGAAAAAAAAAAAATCACAGCTATCGGCCTTTAATTCTGATTTACTATATACGGTTGCACAAATCCGCGGGATATCCGTTATCTGTTTACTTTTTCAAAACTTTCCGAAAGTTTCACTTTTAAAATTGAAAATTGACAAAATTTTCACGAACGAAGAAAAAACGCGTGCGCTGCCATCCTCATTTCGGGGTGCGCACTTGAATTGAAAGGAAACTTATCATGATCGAAACACAACTTCAGGCTTCTCATCGAGGTTTCAATAAAGCTAAAAGTATTAAAAACACATAGGAAACTTCTGTCGAGCACTTATACAAAGATATTCCACTTTTAAACTTCAAATTTCCAAATTAAACGATACTTGAATTAAATTTTTGGCAGAGAGAAAGAAAAACGCGTCCTTCGCCAGAAAGTCATGGCTTACTCCTCATAGAGAAGGTTCGGGCCTATTAAGCAAAACACTGATTTAATCAAATATCACATCGAATATGTGTACAAAAACTATATACACATGTGCAGGCATCTGTTTTCTATACATTGGAGTAATTTTTATGTTAAAATTTCCTTCCATTTTCGAGAAAACGATTTTATTATAAGTGTTGTCTAAAATGCCGAACCTCAAACCGTGCGGGCTAAATGCGCCTATTTATGTTTTGGACAAAATTTCTGTTTTTTTGGCAATATTTCCGAAAAATTTCATTAAAACAGCTAGAAAGTAATAATTTTCGTACGACAAAGCTGAAGTTTTATAAAAATCTATGTGTATATTATAATTTTATGGAATAAAACAAAAGTTAGAGTTGCCATACTATGGAGGCAGTTCATCCATGAGAAAAACTTTATCAAATCTGTTTTTAGATCTTCAATTCTCTCTTAAGATGATATTCAGAGCTTAGATTTGAAGGTTCAATGATAAAATCATTAAGTAATTCTATTTAACCTGTTATTTTAGGATGGAGGCATTTTACAAACATGATGGGGGCATAAAAAACACTTCATTATTCCACTATATAATCATTATTAAACCTCCACAAAAGCTGATTTATGTTTAATTTCTTAAGTTCATTTGAGTAAGAAACAAAAACCATCCTAGTTTTTGATTTAAGGCGGCATCCATAAATTACGTAACGCAAAAATGCACTTTTTTGACCTCTCCCCCCCCGTATGTCACGAATCGTAACGCTTCGACGTATGAAAATAAATACTGATTTTCGAAAGTCAAAAAAAGATTTTAACCTAAAATCAAGTAAGACAGCCGTTCAGGAAGCACGCGGCGATACAAATCGTAAGTGCAAAAGTGCAGTGAAATTGTGATGGAATATTGTGAAGAATTTTTTGTATTAATTTAAGTTTTTTGTTTATAATATAGTTTTCTGAGGATGGCTGAAGGTAGTAGGCCGAAACGTCAAAAGAATTGTTTTTATTTGATTTCAAATTCACCGAAAAGTATCTACTAGAAAAGCCAATTGAGTTCTTGGGGATAAATGTGCCCATTATTCGGATTTCCAACGGTTATTTCACGGATATCCAATACACATTTTAATGAATCTATCTCAGAATTTTTGAAAAGGAAAGGAACTAACTCATGGTATAAGTAAGATTCTTCTACAACATGAATTAAAAACTGCAACTGCAACTGTCATGATCTCCAATTTTCATTCAATCATTTGAATCTAGACTGCTTTGAAAGTTCACAATCGAATAACTTTTTTTGCCGCCAAATGAAAACTTATAAGTTTCAGGTTGCTATGAAAGTCAGTAAACAAAACATTCAGACCGATCCGCATAACAGTCAAATTAAAGAAATTTTTTTCGAGTGAAAATCATCGCTTTCATTTTCATGCCTTGCTGAAAATCTTCAAATAAGTAGATTATTAGTCTAAGAATACAAATAAATAGGACGTTTTTTACAGAACCAAGCTATCAAAATTGCAAAAAAAAATTTTATTATTAGAATTTTTTGTTGCTTTTAAATCGATTCCTCTTACTTAATTAAAAAATCAATATTAATATTAAATGAATTGAGAGCTCTTGGCTTAGTTCCCTTTTTAAATAGTTTAAAATCATAAAAAAAAACTAAATTGAACAAAAAGTTGCATAGAAATAAAAATTTTCATTTTCGTTTGAAATTGAATATCTCGATTTTCATTTGAAAATCATCAGGTGCACTTTGAAAATCATTAACGTCATCATCATTCGAAACACCGAGGAATTTCAATTGAAATCATCGTAAGCAAACTACAGTAGCATGATTTGGCCTTTCATTTTAAATATTTTTCTGTTGTGAATGTGAAAATTGGAGACGCTGGCAACTGTACAAAAGTGAGAATACCTTGAAGGATCGGCTAGTTTCACTAAAATATAGGATTCCAGAAGAGGAGAGATCTGGAATTTACGGAATTCCATGTAAAAGGCCAACCCCGCCGTATATTTAAAGTGCGGCTCAATGAGCATAAGAATGCCGTTGAAAACAAAAGGAGGTATAGCCGCCCACACAACAGAATTTTACCATTCCATTGATTGGGAAAAGGTCAAATTTAAAAAATGCGTACGCAAACCTGGACACCTTAACGCTTGAGAGTCTATGTTCATCAGGCCGAGAAACCGTTAATGAACGAAGATGACTATATCTCCACTTTTCAACCTGATCAACCAAAAGTTCGTATGATGCGACACCCTTTTGACGAATACATCAGCAGAGTAGGAAATTTGTTACGTTAATTGTCTTCAAGTAATAAGATGGGCAACATCGAGCCCGAAACCGGTCGACAAAAAAGGTAATTTAAAACCTTTTTCCGTTTAGTAAGAACGTTAAGTGTCGTGTCCTGAAATACGTCGTGTGTTTTGTGTCTAGTAAAAGTTCTTACGTGAGCACATATCATTTAAAATGACCATTCAGCACAAACGTTGGTGAAACTGCGGTGAGTCCGTGCACCCATGGTATATGATCTACATAAGATTATCTACAAAGAGAAATACAGCTATTTTAGAAAATGTAGTGCAAATTGAGATTGCCTCACAAAATAAGCAGTAATTTTGTAAAATTTTACGTTTTCATCTAAAAAAAATGGAGAGAGTATATAGAAAAAGTACATTCTAGTATGAGGCTGAATCAAAATCCTTCAACGCGATCAAAAGTTGAAGCGGTTTAAATATGAGGATGATTTCGGGGAATCAGGCTGTTTCATTCCTATGGACAGATTTATGATTCCATACATCCATAGATACAATCCATAGGAAAAACTATAAAAGTCAAACCATAAAAATAATCTTAGCTTAGAACTTTCAAGAATTTAAAGCATTTTGAGAATGTAAAATCCAACTGCGAAGCAGATAATGCAAAAACATTGATTATTTACATACGAATATCAAAATATAAGGAAATCGCCTGTTACCTGGGAACCAACCTCTTATTCAATCCGCTTTAATTTTCAATCGCGTTGGTTGATATAAATAAAATTTGGCCACATACTATAATGTAGGTACTTTTTAAATAATCTCATAAAATTTTGAGATGAAAACGGAAAATTTGTCAATGATACAGCTATTTTTTGTGACGTATTCTCAATTTTTCCTTCAGCTATAACAGCTGGGTTTCTCTTCATAATTCGCAGAGAATTACAGGGGTATCTCTATATTGAATTGCTTGGCAAAGGTTTTCGAACTCTTGGTATTCAACGTAATGAGCACTGTTTCTTCACACATTATCGCAGAATGTCAGCACGGTTTTCGCAAAAAGAGGTCAACCTTATCAAATTTGATGGTGTATGTTCCCTTCGTCAGCACCTGTCTTGCAAATAAAAAGCAAGTGGATGCAATATACATAGATTTTGCCAAGGCGTTCGATCGGCTTCCCCACAACCTCTTAATCGACAAACTTGATAAAATGGGTTTCCCAACTTGGTTGGTTAAATGGCTCGAGTCATATCTTCGAGGCAGAATTGCTTTCGTCAGACAAGGCCACATCAAATCCCAACATTTTACTGTCCCTTCTGGGGTCCCCCAAGGTAGCCATCTAGGTCCTCTCCTGTTTAACCTATTCATGAACGACCTTTGTCAATTAATTGGCTCTGAATTAGTGTTTTATGCAGACGATCTGAAAATGTACCGCTCAATTACGCATTACTCAGACTGTTTGCTTCTTCAGCGAGATCTCGATAATCTAATGCTCTGGTGCCAAATGAATGCGATGGAAGTCAACCTAAAAAAATGTAAGATTCTTACGTTCACCAGAAGCAGGGTTGAGATTACCCATCCGTACACAGCCGTTAGCGTCTCTCTTGAAAAAGTTGAGTCTATTAGGGATCTTGGTGTGATTATGGATAAATCTCTGACATTCAAGGAGCATTTAGCTGTAACCGTGGCCAAAGCAAAAACTGTGCTGGGATTTCTGGTAAGGAACACCAAAGGATTCAGTGACATTACCACTCTCAAAGCATTATACTGCTCACTAGTGCGTAGCGGTTTGGAGTACAATATCCAAATATGGGCACCTAACTCAATTGGAGGGCTTAAACTACTTGAGTCAGTTCAGAAGCGGTTCCTGCGATACGCGCTTCCAAATTTACCATGGAATGAACCTCAGCGACTTCCCTCATACCATGACCGATGTGGAATCTTGAATATCGAACCAATCGGCTCACGTGCTGTGCTACTTCGTCGTTTGTTTATTTTCGACGTCATATCCGGGAACATAGATAGTGCCAGTCTCACCGAAATGATACCATATCATGTCCCATCTCGTTCCCTAAGAAACTTCGAGCCGCTAAGATTGAACAATTATGGAAGAAATGAATTTTATAACCCATTTGACATCTCTTGTAGATTGTTTAACCAAGTGTATGTGTATTTTGATTTTAATATAAGTAAGGATAGTTTTAAGCGTAGTTTAAGTAACCAGTCTGTATGATATTGAGTTATCGAAGACCGTGAACAATAAATAAATAAATAATTCCCGCAAAATGTTCGAAGCTCCCCAGCAAAACTCATTTATGAAAAGGTTATATAAGTTAGACTAGCTTGCGTGAATGTTTCATAATGAAATATTTACTGTGAATGAAATGGCATTCAGTCAAATTTGGAAGTTTGAGCGCTGCTCTGCGCGACATAATTTTTTTGGTTTTGAACGCAACTGTATGTATTAGGAATATTTTTTATACCTAAATAACTTACCATGCTTCATTCAGTTTCAAGTTCAGATTGGCTTGTAAATTATACGAAAAACCGTATGGGAGCCTTCTTCCTGATTCCTCATATTCCCATTTTAAGTAGAGAAGGTTCTTAAATAGCATAAGAAACATTTCCCGTGAACAAACACTCTTTTATGCCGAAATCGGATACATTTGCTCGATCTGTTTCAGGGTTAAGTAAAAAAAAAATTAAAAGCCAACTTCCTTCTACTTTTTTCCCAAACAGAAAAAAAAGAAAAGTATCAAATAGTCATAAAAAAAATCTCGTGTTGTCATACATTTTCGATCAATTCGGGAGCCATGTGAATCGCTGCCTGCGGAATATCATCTGCGCTTAGTGGCCTGGCAACTGAATTTCAAACTTCATCGTCAGTGTCATCAAAATGCGCTAGAAATTGAGATTCGTGAACGTAAGTGAAGATGGATTGGCCACACGCTTCGAAAAGATGATAACGAGATTTACAAAGAGGCGTTGAATGGAATCCAGAGGTACTTCGAAGTAGAGGCAGACCCAGAAACTCTTGGTGGCGAAGCCTATAGCCACCGAAATTTGAACTGTCGACGGATCGTCAACAGTGGATGGAAGTCTTCTACCACGACTCTATGCGCCGGATAAGGGATGCAGGACCATTTAGTAAGTAAGTAAGAAAGCGATGCCAGAAAAAAATGTATGGAAGCACCGCTCATCCCTTTCCTTATCTCAATAGATGGAGAGAGAGTTACCAAAACACGCAATATTTGACTATTTCTAAAACTTCTCTATAGGTATTTTAAAATTATTTTGAAAAATTTGAAACTTCAGTTGCATTGGTCTTGTAGTTTCTTTCGGAAAACGTTTCAAGAGGGATACATTTTATTTCGTTTCTGAAACAATTCCCCCTCCCCCCAAAGTATCTGCACCCGGAAACGTTGACTCACTGATAAAAATTGGTTCATCAAAACAGTCAACGACAAAGAAATATTTCCATCATATCACACGCTCCACTAAATTTAATGCCCCCCCGGCAGACTCTTCTTTAACTTCTCTCTTTTGGAAAAGCAACTCAAATGACAGAGGCAAAACGCTATCTATTCATCTTCCTTCATTTCATGCAGCTCTCCGCAGTCTATTTAATTTGATGCTGATAACGATTCCATTATATGGCTAGGAAAGTTAGCGAAGAATGAAATTCATATCGCAACCGGAGTCGGGTCTGGGGCAAACACGAGCAGCAATTTCTTTCCCTGGCTTTTCCGAGATTTCGGAGTTTTCCTCCTCCCAACCGAAAAAGAAATTCAACGAACTGTTACGAGCGGTTCGTGGGAGGAAGAAAGGGAAGTGGTGATGTTCAGGGAGGTGATTCACAATCTGTTAATAGACCATATTTCTCTGTATACACAAGCAAATCAGAGCCCACAGGGGGGAAAAAGTGGAATCCTTGCAGAAGTGGGATTGAAAAATTCGGAAAGAAAAATCGACAAACTCTGACTGCTTAAGATTGCCGTCTTCCCGAGCTCTTGTTCCAATTTCCAGGCCACAGCTCAGATCGGTCTGACTTTTTGTTCGGTAATCGTCGAGCCAGCCGAGTTGCAATAGAAAGTTTTCTAGCCAAAACCATCAGAGATTGATTACCGCTGATAATGGGATGTAATTTTCTGTTCCATTTATTGAAGCGTAGTCGTTTTGCATTGACAATGTCGATTTTCGAATGTTTAGGAGTTTTCCCCCCTAAGAAAAGGGAGATTACAAATGAAATTGGGATGTTTTTATGATCTTTTCTAGCAAAAAATGCTGACAGCAATTTCGTGAAAGACGAAGTGATTCAATACTAAGTTCTTAATTTATGCCTTGTGAGAGTATTAAAATAAGAATCAAAACCTCTCAACACTTTATGTTATATCAGAGAGATTTTTATGGAAATCGTGAAAAGAATCTTGAGACAACTTTGAAACACGAGAAACGAAAAAAATACTCAAATACAAAAAACAAGAAACCCGAATTAAGAAACGAGAAACGAGAAACGAGAAACGAGAAACGAGAAACGAGAAACGAGAAACAAGACACGAGAAACGAGAAACGAGAAACGAGAAACGAGAAACGAGAAACGAGAAACGAGAAACGAGAAACGAGAAACGAGAAACGAGAAACGAGAAACGAGAAACGAGAAACGAGAAACGAGAAACGAGAAACGAGAAACGAGAAACGAGAAACGAGAAACGAGAAACGAGAAACGAGAAACGAGAAACGAGAAACGAGAAACGAGAAACGAGAAACGAGAAACGAGAAACGAGAAACGAGAAACGAGAAACGAGAAACGAGAAACGAGAAACGAGAAACGAGAAACGAGAAACGAGAAACGTGAAACGAGAAACGAAAATGAAGAAACGTGAAATAAGACACGATAAAACGAGAAACGATGTCACAGAAGAAAGTTTACATAAAAGACGAACAGACACTGGACTTAATTTGATTGAAACGCTTTCGATTGTAATTTGTTTTGTGACCCTCTACGAAAGAAATGTGAAAGCAATTTGCCTTAAAGCTACACTCTGAAGTTTTTTTCTCCTGTTTTGCCACTCGTAAATGCTTCATCAAATCAACTTTGAACAGTGAGCTTCAATCGTTACTCTTGTCCCAATTCTGATTTTTTTTTTGCAATTTAAAGGTTGCAATTGCTCGAGTAAAAAAAACCAGAAAAAACGAATCGCTCTTTCAGCGCAATACGCCAAACTGGAACGGAGAACTTCGACATTTGAAAGTGTCAATTAGGAAAAGTTAATTGAATAATTTGAATGGCAACGCTTGCCGATGTAAAAATTCACTCCCACAACACCGAAACAGAGAGCAAAGAACGGGGGAAAAAAGCTTTTAATTGTAATTGGTTACGGAGTGGGAATAATGGTGTGCTGCCTATTGGCGAAACAACAACTACTGAAGCACATTCATTCATACATAAAGAGTGCACAATTATTTTGCACTTGATGTCGGTGAGCCATAAAAGCAGAATGGAGCACAAGTAAGGAGCTTTTGCATGCATTTGGAGTCCCGCGCTTTCGGATAGGCGGTTGCAATCAGCAATTTGTCTCGATTGTGGAAGATTCTACCATTCATTTTGTTTAATTGCTTTTGATGAACTAGTTTACACAAGACTATTCTGAAAGTTTCAAACTTTTTTTTAAAGAAGATAAGTTAAACAATTTTAAATCAAAGCCTAAAAAAGTTTCGAGAAAACAGGAAAAATTAAAGCTTTTCGTAACACGTAGGTCAGTTAAATATTAAAAAAAACTCACCAAATATAGTTGGCGATATGAACAATCGATAAAATCATGAACTCTAAATTGATCATTTTTGCACATTTACATCTATTGCTATGAGAGCCTCATCTGCATTTTTTTTTAATTTTTTGTCATTTTCGTCATTTTTGTCATTTTTGCCATTTTTGTCATTTTTGTCATTTTTGTCATTTTTGTCATTTTTGTCATTTTTGTCATTTTTGTCATTTTTGTCATTTTTGTCATTTTTGTCATTTTTTTTCATTTTTATCATTTTTGTCATTTTTGTCATTTTTGTCATTTTTGTCATTTTTGTCATTTTTGTCATTTTTGTCATTTTTGTCATTTTTGTCATTTTTGTCATTTTTGTCATTTTTGTCATTTTTGTCATTTTTGTCATTTTTGTCATTTTTGTCATTTTTGTCATTTTGTCATTTTGTCATTTTTTTCACTTTTGTCATTTTTGTCATTTTTGTCATTTTTGTCATTTTTGTCATTTTTGTCATTTTTGTCATTTTTGTCATTTTGGTCATTTTTGTCATTTTGGTCATTTTTGTCATTGTTAACGCCAAAACCAACAGCGCGGGCCAGCAGAAAATCTTTCCCACTTTCTTACATCACTAGCAACGAATACGCTATATCCCTGCCACACGCATCGTCAGTGATCATGTTGTGCGTGTATGCAATAGTATTCCCAATTAGTGTGGGCAACGGAATGAGCGATAGTCGTCTAGATTGGCTATTGCGAGCTGCTGTTAGCCAAAACAATAGCACCTAAGTTAGAAGCAATAAACCACGGTATCGAGCAGTCGTTTTGATATACAGTCCACTTCTATGTCTATCGTTTAGTGTTGGATCAATTGAAAATATAATTGTTCCCCCGTGACCGCATCACAGTATCGCGTAGTGTCTAAAATTATCTTCCGAACATCCTGAAAGCCTGGGAACTTTCGTGGGTTAACCGGACCAGCGAACTCTTGAGGATTGGCCTCAACATTTGGTCCTTAGCGACCGGATTAACCGCGAATTTTGTGCGCGCGCGTTTGTGATCGGACTTCTATTGTGCGTGAACGTTTTGTCCTGTGAAACTAATTGTGTTATGCGGCTTGGCTTTGGTTTGCCCCATTTTGTGAGGATCCGTTCATGACTGGGTGGCTTGGGTTGATCCGATTAAGTGCCTGCTGTCTTGGGTTGTCCTAATCTTGGGGATATAATGCACATGAGGAGCCTTAGCGGGCGGCTAGTAAAAAGAAGAAAGTGTTCGATTAAGCTGTGTTTTTGAAACGGAAATTCCGTTCTCTTGAGAGCCTTGGGTGTACATATTGGGCAAACAATTTTGAAAATCACCACGGAAGAAGAGTTTTCTTCACTTGGCCAAGAACACAAGGTGGCCAACAGCTGAGTGCAAATTTAGTGATTGAACATTCGATGGTCTAAATAAACCAACTTGTCGTGAGCCGTTTGATGTGTTCAAAACTGTGAGTGATTAGTTCCTGAACCAGATTCCTGATTAGTGCAACTTGAAAGCGGCGAACGGATTCGTTGTATTTCACAGCTGTGCAGTTCAGCAGTTTAAGCAGATCTTTGGAAGGATTCTACGTCGACTGGAGGAAGTTTCAGCAAAAGCAGATAAGTACTAGTAGATAGAGTGTGCGTGAGAATGATTTTTGAGTGGTCGAGGTGGCTTGAATACGGGGAGAGATTTTGAATGAGAATTATTTGGATTTGCTCAACTTTGGAAATTGCTAGATGTGCAACATATTTCGATAATTTGCGAACATCAAGATTGTGTATATTTAAACAGCTTTCTTCGGTAGATTTTTAGCAGTCACTTAGTGCAAGAAATGCTTATGATTGACTGATGCAACTACTCATACGTTCATCAAATATTTATTATTTTGTCACTTGTCAATTCGTCAACGCTTGAGGTCTCGGGAGTGATTTTATACTAAGTGCTCGTAAAAAGTGTCCAGTGATTCAAAATGGCTTACGATCTCCGACATTTGTCCAAGAAAGAACGATTTTTAGGGAATTTACTAGAAAATTTGGAAGAATTCTTATTAGAGTACGACGATGTTCGAGATAAAGGGTCACTCCAACCACGGTTAACCAAACTGGAAGAGGCCTACGATACGTTTTGTGCAGTGCGGATTGAGATGGAATCTATTTTGGAAGATTTGGATTTGGCGAACGACGAAGACAACGACGACGATGAGGAACGTACAATGAAAAAAGAAACCCGCAATAAGGAAAACAAGAAAGTTTTCAAGCAATTCGTTAATCGGTATTTTGTAATAAAACAACAGTTGATGTCGAAGATGGAATCGATCCCTGCTCCACCAGTGCAACGAAGATCCTCTGTTTCCGACTTGCCTTGTCACACAAAGTATCCAGAGCTTACGCTACCAACCTTCTCCGGGAAACTTTCTGACTGGATTAATTTCAGAGACAACTTTCGTTCATTGATTCACGACAACGCGCAACTGAATGAAATGGACAAATTCAACTACCTTCGAACCTCCCTGAAAGATGATGCGCTGCTCCAGATTAATCAGATTCAAGTATCAGCGATTAACTACGGTCTAGCTTGGAGCACATTGGAATCGAAGTACGAGAACCATAAGCTTATAGCTCAAGAGCATATGAGAGCACTCTTTGCAGCACCTGTCATGCGGACAGAAAGTTTTGAAGGGTTGAATTCGTTGCTGACAACTTTCAAAACTAACCTCCAACAGTTGGAGAAGCTTGGCCAGAAAACCAACAGTTGGAACACTCTTTTGGCGTTTATGCTTTCGCAAAAGCTGGACGCAAAAACATACCGTATGTGGGAGACACACCATGCGTCTAAAACCGTGCCTTCTTATGAAGCCATGGTTGTGTTCTTGGAAACTCAATGTACAATTCTACAATCAACTGTCAGTCGAAGTGAGAATCATGACCAACTGAATCTCATTGCCCCAATCAGTCACAGTACCATTGCTTCGGAGAGATTGTGCATCATCTGCAGGAATGGACGGCATAGAGCAGAGCAATGCCAAACATTCTCGAGGATGAGGGTGATTGATCGTAAAGACTTGGTTCGTAGCATGGGATTATGCTTCAATTGCTTGAATTCCGAACATTTTGTCGCGGATTGTGGTCAACATTCCTGTGAAAAGTGTGGACAGCGTCATCACTATCTTTTGCATCCGTATTACTCACCTCACTTGAGCCGGTCGAACGTACAGAACTTTTATCAAGCCTCTCGAAGACCTCAACGCGCGAACAGTCGATCATACAGTGAACCTGATACACAACATACTCAATCCCGGATGAATAGAAATCAAATATCTCAAAACCCCCAATCTACACAACAGCCACCTCCCACAAACATGCCCTCCGTTAGTCACCACACTACTACTCTACTCAGTACACAACGACACACCCACACTGCAATTCTATCAACTGCTGTTGTTTTGCTGGTCGATAACAGCGGAAACAAAGTTTTGGCCCGAGCATTGTTAGACAATGGGTCTCAAATAAACATGATGACAGAGAATCTTTCGAAAAAGTTGAAATTTAAACGTTTTCGAGAAAGTTTGCCAGTGAAAGGTGTTGGAGGGTCCATTTGCGTATCGACAGAGTCTGTTAAAGCCCGTATTGAATCAAGCACATCATCGTATTGTATTGCCGAAATGAAATTCTTTGTTTTGCCTCGAATCACGGTGGATTTGCCCCAAAGAAGTTTTGATATAAACACCTGGAAACTACCGTCGTCTATCCACCTAGCAGATCCCATGTTCAATGAATCTAGCTCAGTTGATCTGGTCATAGGAGTCTCCACGTTTTATGATTTATTGTTAGCGGAGCAGATGAGGATCATCGACAGTGGTCCTATTTTACAAAACACCCAGTTGGGATGGATCGTAGCAGGAGAGCTTCCGGAAGCACCAATTATTTCTTACAGCGCAATCTCACCCGAAGTTTCCACTGATGGAAAAAGCCATCATTTAAAAAAGTTGTGTGTATTGGAGTCTCATCAAACGGAAAGCTCCTCGATGAAAGAGTCAACATATGGAGATGTTCTCGAAAGAACCGCTAATCGAGGAAAGTTGACTGCTCCACTCTCAAAAAGAATCGTGTTGATGAAAAATCTGATTCACGTAGTTTTGTTGATGGTTGCGGTCCATTTGCTTCATCTTTATGTTTGCACGACTGCAGTAATTGGAATAGTAAACATGTTTCTCCAAGAGCTTTACAAAGTAAAGTTTTCTTGTGATGAATCCTGTAAAAATGAACAGTTTAAGCTGAAGTTTAAAGACAAACTGCCAGAATTCCACAAGTTTTCGATTCTTCGGATAACATTTCAACATAAAGACGTGAGAGTATGCGAAATCCATGAATTAGACGACAATGATGGAAGGACCCACAACCCTACGCAGTCAGACACAGTTCGAAATCTACCAGAAACGCTAGAATTCTTGAACAGCCGTTGGAATAAAACAAAGTATTTAACGCCCCCGTGAGGGGCACTATTGGCACTGGCGGCATATGTTACCGTAATTGCCAGGGGGCCGATAATTCAGTTACGTTCAACCCCACCTTTTTGTTTGCGGAACCTATATTGTTTTTCCTCCGTCAGGGTTGTACATCGCACCGTTCATTCTCGGGGTTCATTATTGTCAACATGTTGAAAGCTACGCCATATCGTCATCGTTATCTCCATCATTTTCTACATCATTCGTTTGTGGTTTTGCTGATTAAAATAAGTATTTTACGCCCCCATGAGGGGCATTATTGGCACTGGCAGCGCATCAGCTGTTTTGCCAGGGGGCCAAGCGTTAAGTTACGTTTTCACCCTATGTTTCTATTTGCGAAACCTACAGTGTTTCTCCTTCACCAGGATTTATGTACTACATCGTTTGCCTAAGATGACCAGGATGATTCCTTCTCGAAATTGTCCATTATGATCATGAATCCACTGAGACCAGACCGGATCAGAGAGCTTATGGAGGTCAAATTTCACCGTCAGATAAGTATGCCCCCAATAGGGGCGCAAAAGGCTAGGAGCGGCATGCTAGCCGTGAATGCCAGGGGGCGAAGCAAAAGTTATGTTTTTTTCCATTTTCAAAAAGTAGAAGAAACTGTCATATTATTTCGTTCAACAGAGATCCATGAAATCTGATCAACACATTCATCGGCTGTATGAAGTTCATCTAAATTATAAGTAATCCGGCCCCAACAGGGCATTTTGGCAGCTAGCGACATTTTCTGTCGTAATTGTCAGGGGCCGAACCATAAGTTAAGTTCTATCATCTAAGAAATTTGTGCGGAACTCACTCGGATTCCTTCTGATTTATAGGAACGCCTTGGAATATCGACTGTCTGAACACTCTGAGTATCATCAGCCCCCGAGAGGGGCGTACTATGGCTTATGACGAAGGTTGTTCTTTGTTAATGCCTGGGGGCCACGGCGCAAGTTACGTGCATTTTAAAGTTAATCGACCTAGAATCAACCATGTCTATCTCTAGCAGGAAACATACATGCACCTGGTGGTCCATCGCAGTTGATGGTTGATTGTTCGTTGAGAGGTGTCTACGGTGTTTAATCAGCCTATTCCAACCTGCCGCCATCGTCAGCTGATTCAGCGCAACGCTTGTTCTAACTGATCAACACTAGCCTGTCCAAGGACTTGGAAGTCTATAGCAACCTCTGGTGTCGAACTCCAAGATGTCAGTGCTGAAACTGAAATAATCCTGCTAGTTTTCTTGAACTTCGTTATGATTTTGTATTGAGTGAACTCAAGGCGGGCGGTATGTTAACGCCAAAACCAACAGCGCGGGCCAGCAGAAAATCTTTCCCACTTTCTTACATCACTAGCAACGAATACGCTATATCCCTGCCACACGCATCGTCAGTGATCATGTTGTGCGTGTATGCAATAGTATTCCCAATTAGTGTGGGCAACGGAATGAGCGATAGTCGTCTAGATTGGCTATTGCGAGCTGCTGTTAGCCAAAACAATAGCACCTAAGTTAGAAGCAATAAACCACGGTATCGAGCAGTCGTTTTGATATACAGTCCACTTCTATGTCTATCGTTTAGTGTTGGATCAATTGAAAATATAATTGTTCCCCCGTGACCGCATCACAATATCGCGTAGTGTCTAAAATTATCTTGCGAACATCCTGAAAGCCTGGGAACTTTCGTGGGTTAACCGGACCAGCGAACTCTTGAGGATTGGCCTCAACAGTCATTTTTGTCATTTTTGTCATTTTTGTCATTTTTGTCATTTTTGTCATTTTTGTCATTTTTGTCATTTTTGTCATTTTTGTCATTTTTGTCATTTTTGTCATTTTTGTCATTTTTGTCATTTTTTTCATTTTTATCATTTTTGTCATTTTTGTCATTTTTGTCATTTTTGTCATTTTTGTCATTTTTGTCATTTTTGTCATTTTTGTCATTTTTGTCATTTTTGTCATTTTTGTCATTTTTTTTTCATTTTTGTCATTTTTGTCATTTTTGTCATTTTTGTCATTTTTGTCATTTTTGTCATTTTTGTCATTTTTGTCATTTTTGTCATTTTTGTCATTTTTGTCATTTTTGTCATTTTTGTCATTTTTGTCATTTTTGTCATTTTTGTCATTTTTGTCATTTTTGTCATTTTTGTCATTTTTGTCATTTTTGTCATTTTTGTCATTTTTGTCATTTTTGTCATTTTTGTCATTTTTGTCATTTTTGTCATTTTTGTCATTTTTGTCATTTTTGTCATTTTTGTCATTTTTGTCATTTTTGTCATTTTTGTCATTTTTGTCATTTTTGTCATTTTTGTCATTTTTGTCATTTTTGTCATTTTTGTCATTTTTGTCATTTTTGTCATTTTTGTCATTTTTGTCATTTTTGTCATTTTTGTCATTTTTGTCATTTTTGTCATTTTTGTCATTTTTGTCATTTTTGTCATTTTTGTCATTTTTGTCATTTTTGTCATTTTTGTCATTTTTGTCATTTTTGTCATTTTTGTCATTTTTGTCATTTTTGTCATTTTTGTCATTTTTGTCATTTTTGTCATTTTTGTCATTTTTGTCATTTTTGTCATTTTTGTCATTTTTGTCATTTTTGTCATTTTTGTCATTTTTGTCATTTTTGTCATTTTTGTCATTTTTGTCATTTTTGTCATTTTTGTCATTTTTGTCATTTTTGTCATTTTGTCATTTTTGTCATTTTTGTCATTTTTGTCATTTTTGTCATTTTTGTCATTTTTGTCATTTTTGTCATTTTTGTCATTTTTGTCATTTTTGTCATTTTTGTCATTTTTGTCATTTTTGTCATTTTTGTCATTTTTGTCATTTTTGTCATTTTTGTCATTTTTGTCATTTTTGTCATTTTTGTCATTTTTGTCATTTTTGTCATTTTTGTCATTTTTGTCATTTTTGTCATTTTTGTCATTTTTGTCATTTTTGTCATTTTTGTCATTTTTGTCATTTTTGTCATTTTTGTCATTTTTGTCATTTTTGTCATTTTTGTCATTTTTGTCATTTTTGTCATTTTTGTCATTTTTGTCATTTTTGTCATTTTCGTCATTTTTGTTATTTTTGTCATTTTTGTCATTTTTCTCATTTTTCTCATTTTTCTCATTTTTGTCATTTTTGTCATTTTTGTCATTTTTGTCATTTTTGTCATTTTTGTCATTTTTGTCATTTTTGTCATTTTTGTCATTTTTGTCATTTTTGTCATTTTTGTCATTTTTGTCATTTTTGTCATTTTTGTCATTTTTGTCATTTTTGTCATCTTTGTCATTTTTGTCATTTTTGTCATTTTTGTCATTTTTTTTTTCATTTTTGTCATTTTTGTCATTTTTGTCATTTTTGTCATTTTTGTCATTTTTGTCATTTTTGTCATTTTTGTCATTTTTGTCATTTTTGTCATTTTTGTCATTTTTGTCATTTTTTTCATTTTTATCATTTTTGTCATTTTTGTCATTTTTGTCATTTTTGTCATTTTTGTCATTTTTGTCATTTTTGTCATTTTTGTCATTTTTGTCATTTTTGTCATTTTTTTTTCATTTTTGTCATTTTTGTCATTTTTGTCATTTTTGTCATTTTTGTCATTTTTGTCATTTTTGTCATTTTTGTCATTTTTGTCATTTTTGTCATTTTTGTCATTTTTGTCATTTTTGTCATTTTTGTCATTTTTGTCATTTTTGTCATTTTTGTCATTTTTGTCATTTTTGTCATTTTTGTCATTTTTGTCATTTTTGTCATTTTTGTCATTTTTGTCATTTTTGTCATTTTTGTCATTTTTGTCATTTTTGTCATTTTTGTCATTTTTGTCATTTTTGTCATTTTTGTCATTTTTGTCATTTTTGTCATTTTTGTCATTTTTGTCATTTTTGTCATTTTTGTCATTTTTGTCATTTTTGTCATTTTTGTCATTTTTGTCATTTTTGTCATTTTTGTCATTTTTGTCATTTTTGTCATTTTTGTCATTTTTGTCATTTTTGTCATTTTTGTCATTTTTGTCATTTTTGTCATTTTTGTCATTTTTGTCATTTTTGTCATTTTTGTCATTTTTGTCATTTTTGTCATTTTTGTCATTTTTGTCATTTTTGTCATTTTTGTCATTTTTGTCATTTTTGTCATTTTTGTCATTTTTGTCATTTTTGTCATTTTTGTCATTTTTGTCATTTTTGTCATTTTTGTCATTTTTGTCATTTTTGTCATTTTTGTCATTTTTGTCATTTTTGTCATTTTTGTCATTTTTGTCATTTTTGTCATTTTTGTCATTTTTGTCATTTTTGTCATTTTTGTCATTTTTGTCATTTTTGTCATTTTTGTCATTTTTGTCATTTTTGTCATTTTTGTCATTTTTGTCATTTTTGTCATTTTTGTCATTTTTGTCATTTTTGTCATTTTTGTCATTTTTGTCATTTTTGTCATTTTTGTCATTTTTGTCATTTTTGTCATTTTTGTCATTTTTGTCATTTTTGTCATTTTTGTCATTTTTGTCATTTTTGTCATTTTTGTCATTTTTGTCATTTTTGTCATTTTTGTCATTTTTGTCATTTTTGTCATTTTTGTCATTTTTTTTTTCATTTTTGTCATTTTTGTCATTTTTGTCATTTTTGTCATTTTTGTCATTTTTGTCATTTTTGTCATTTTTGTCATTTTTGTCATTTTTGTCATTTTTGTCATTTTTGTCATTTTTGTCATTTTTGTCATTTTTGTCATTTTTGTCATTTTTGTCATTTTTGTCATTTTTGTCATTTTTGTCATTTTTGTCATTTTTGTCATTTTTGTCATTTTTGTCATTTTTGTCATTTTTGTCATTTTTGTCATTTTTGTCATTTTTGTCATTTTTGTCATTTTTGTCATTTTTGTCATTTTTGTCATTTTTGTCATTTTTGTCATTTTTGTCATTTTTGTCATTTTTGTCATTTTTGTCATTTTTGTCATTTTTGTCATTTTTGTCATTTTTGTCATTTTTGTCATTTTTGTCATTTTTGTCATTTTTGTCATTTTTGTCATTTTTGTCATTTTTGTCATTTTTGTCATTTTTGTCATTTTTGTCATTTTTGTCATTTTTGTCATTTTTGTCATTTTTGTCATTTTTGTCATTTTTGTCATTTTTGTCATTTTTGTCATTTTTGTTATTTTTGTCATTTTTGTCATTTTTGTCATTTTTGTCATTTTTGTCATTTTTGTCATTTTTGTCATTTTTGTCATTTTTGTCATTTTTGTCATGTTTGTCATTTTTGTCATTTTTGTCATTTTTGTCATTTTTGTCATTTTTGTCATTTTTGTCATTTTTGTCATTTTTGTCATTTTTGTCATTTTTGTCATTTTTGTCATTTTTGTCATTTTTGTCATTTTTGTCATTTTTGTCATTTTTGTCATTTTTGTCATTTTTGTCATTTTTATCATTTTTGTCATTTTTGTCATTTTTGTCATTTTTGTCATTTTTGTCATTTTTGTCATTTTTGTCATTTTCGTCATTTTTGTTATTTTTGTCATTTTTGTCATTTTTGTCATTTTTGTCATTTTTGTCATTTTTGTCATTTTTGTCATTTTTGTCATTTTTGTCATTTTTATCATTTTTGTCATTTTTGTCATTTTTGTCATTTTTGTCATTTTTGTCATTTTTGTCATTTTTGTCATTTTTGTCATTTTTGTCATTTTTGTCATTTTTGCCATTTTTCTCATTTTTGTCATTTTTGTCATTTTTGTCATTTTTGTCATTTTTGTCATTTTTGTCATTTTTGTCATTTTTGTCATTTTTGTCATTTTTGTCATTTTTGTCATTTTTGTCATTTTTGTCATTTTTGTCATTTTTGTCATTTTTGTCATTTTTGTCATTTTTGTCATTTTTGTCATTTTTGTCATTTTTGTCATTTTTGTCATTTTTGTCATTTTTGTCATTTTTGTCATTTTTGTCATTTTTGTCATTTTTGTCATTTTTCTCATTTTTGTCATTTTTGTCATTTTTGTCATTTTTGTCATTTTTGTCATTTTTGTCATTTTTGTCATTTTTGTCATTTTTGTCATTTTTGTCATTTTTGTCATTTTTGTCATTTTTGTCATTTTCGTCATTTTTGTCATTTTTGTCATTTTTGTCATTTTTGTCATTTTTGTCATTTTTGTCATTTTTGTCATTTTTGTCATTTTTGTCATTTTTGTCATTTTTGTCATTTTTGTCATTTTTGTCATTTTTGTTATTTTTGTTATTTCTATCATTTTTGTAATTTTTGTCATTTTTGTAATTTTTGTAATTTTTGTCATTTTTGTCATTTTTGTCATTTTTGTCATTTTTGTCATTTTTGTCATTTTTGTCATTTTTATCATTTTTGTCATTTTTGTCATTTTTGTCATTTTTGTCATTTTTGTCATTTTTGTCATTTTTGTCATTTTTGTCATTTTTGTCATTTTGGTCATTTTTGTCATTTTGGTCATTTTTGTCATTTTTGTCATTTTTGTCATTTTTGTCATTTTTGTCATTTTTGTCATTTTTGTCATTTTTGTCATTTTTGTCATTTTTGTCATTTTTGTCATTTTTGTCATTTTTGTCATTTTTGTCATTTTTGTCATTTTTGTCATTTTTGTCATTTTTGTCATTTTTGTCATTTTTGTCATTTTTGTCATTTTTGTCATTTTTGTCATTTTTGTCATTTTTGTCATTTTTGTCATTTTTGTCATTTTTGTCATTTTTGTCATTTTTGTCATTTTTGTCATTTTTGTCATTTTTGTCATTTTTGTCATTTTTGTCATTTTTGTCATTTTTGTCATTTTTGTCATTTTTGTCATTTTTGTCATTTTTGTCATTTTTGTCATTTTTGTCATTTTTGTCATTTTTGTCATTTTTGTCATTTTTGTCATTTTTGTCATTTTTGTCATTTTTGTCATTTTTGTCATTTTTGTCATTTTTGTCATTTTTGTCATTTTTGTCATTTTTGTCATTTTTGTCATTTTTGTCATTTTTGTCATTTTTGTCATTTTTGTCATTTTTGTCATTTTTGTCATTTTTGTCATTTTTGTCATTTTTGTCATTTTTGTCATTTTTGTCATTTTTGTCATTTTTGTCATTTTTGTCATTTTTGTCATTTTTGTCATTTTTGTCATTTTTGTCATTTTTGTCATTTTTGTCATTTTTGTCATTTTTGTCATTTTTGTCATTTTTGTCATTTTTGTCATTTTTGTCATTTTTGTCATTTTTGTCATTTTTGTCATTTTTGTCATTTTTGTCATTTTTGTCATTTTTGTCATTTTTGTCATTTTTGTCATTTTTGTCATTTTTGTCATTTTTGTCATTTTTGTCATTTTTGTCATTTTTGTCATTTTTTTGTCATTTTTGTCATTTTTGTCATTTTTGTCATTTTTGTCATTTTTGTCATTTTTGTCATTTTTGTCATTTTTGTCATTTTTGTCATTTTTGTCATTTTTGTCATTTTTGTCATTTTTGTCATTTTTGTCATTTTTGTCATTTTTGTCATTTTTGTCATTTTTGTCATTTTTGTCATTTTTGTCATTTTTGTCATTTTTGTCATTTTTGTCATTTTTGTCATTTTTGTCATTTTTGTCATTTTTGTCATTTTTGTCATTTTTGTCATTTTTGTCATTTTTGTCATTTTTGTCATTTTTGTCATTTTTGTCATTTTTGTCATTTTTGTCATTTTTGTCATTTTTGTCATTTTTGTCATTTTTGTCATTTTTGTCATTTTTGTCATTTTGGTCATTTTGGTCATTTTTGTCATTTTTGTCATTTTTGTCATTTTTGTCATTTTTGTCATTTTTGTCATTTTTGTCATTTTTGTCATTTTTGTCATTTTTGTCATTTTTGTCATTTTTGTCATTTTTGTCATTTTTGTCATTTTTGTCATTTTTGTCATTTTTGTCATTTTTGTCATTTTTGTCATTTTTGTCATTTTTGTCATTTTTGTCATTTTTTTTTTCATTTTTGTCATTTTTGTCATTTTTGTCATTTTTGTCATTTTTGTCATTTTTGTCATTTTTGTCATTTTTGTCATTTTTGTCATTTTTGTCATTTTTGTCATTTTTGTCATTTTTGTCATTTTTGTCATTTTTGTCATTTTTGTCATTTTTGTCATTTTTGTCATTTTTGTCATTTTTGTCATTTTTGTCATTTTTGTCATTTTTGTCATTTTTGTCATTTTTGTCATTTTTGTCATTTTTGTCATTTTTGTCATTTTTGTCATTTTTGTCATTTTTGTCATTTTTGTCATTTTTGTCATTTTTGTCATTTTTGTCATTTTTGTCATTTTTGTCATTTTTGTCATTTTTGTCATTTTTGTCATTTTTGTCATTTTTGTCATTTTTGTCATTTTTGTCATTTTTGTCATTTTTGTCATTTTTGTCATTTTTGTCATTTTTGTCATTTTTGTCATTTTTGTCATGTTTGTCATGTTTGTCATTTTCGTCATTTTTGTCATTTTTGTCATTTTTGTCATTTTTGTCATTTTTGTCATTTTTGTCATTTTTGTCATTTTTGTCATTTTTGTCATTTTTGTCATTTTTGTCATTTTTGTCATTTTTGTCATTTTTGTCATTTTTGTCATTTTTGTCATTTTTGTAATTTTTGTCATTTTTGTTATTTTTGTCATTTTTGTCATTTTTGTCATTTTTGTCATTTTTGTCATTTTTGTCATTTTTGTCATTTTTGTCATTTTTGTCATTTTCGTCATTTTTGTTATTTTTGTCATTTTTGTCATTTTTGTCATTTTTGCCATTTTTGTCATTTTTGTCATTTTTGTCATTTTTGTCATTTTTGTCATTTTTGTCATTTTTGTCATTTTTGTCATTTTTGTCATTTTTGTCATTTTTGTCATTTTTGTCATTTTTGTCATTTTTGTCATTTTTGTCATTTTTGTCATTTTTGTCATTTTTGTCATTTTTGTCATTTTTGTCATTTTTGTCATTTTTGTCATTTTTGTCATTTTTGTCATTTTTCTCATTTTTCTCATTTTTGTCATTTTTCTCATTTTTGTCATTTTTGTCATTTTTGTCATTTTTGTCATTTTTGTCATTTTTGTCATTTTTGTCATTTTTGTCATTTTTGTCATTTTTGTCATTTTTGTCATTTTTGTCATTTTTGTCATTTTTGTCATTTTTGTCATTTTTGTCATTTTTGTCATTTTTGTCATTTTTGTCATTTTTGTCATTTTTGTCATTTTTGTCATTTTTGTCATTTTTGTCATTTTTGTCATTTTTGTCATTTTTGTCATTTTTGTCATTTTTGTCATTTTTGTCATTTTTGTCATTTTTGTCATTTTTGTCATTTTTGTCATTTTTGTCATTTTTGTCATTTTTGTCATTTTTGTCATTTTTGTCATTTTTGTCATTTTTGTCATTTTTGTCATTTTTGTCATCTTTGTTATTTTTGTTATTTCTATCATTTTTGTAATTTTTGTCATTTTTGTAATTTTTGTAATTTTTGTAATTTTTGTAATTTTTGTAATTTTTGTAATTTTTGTCATTTTTGTCATTTTTGTCATTTTTGTCATTTTTATCATTTTTGTCATTTTTGTCATTTTTGTCATTTTTGTCATTTTTGTCATTTTTGTCATTTTTGTCATTTTGGTCATTTTTGTCATTTTGGTCATTTTTGTCATTTTGGTCATTTTTGTCATTTTTGTCATTTTTGTCATTTTTGTCATTTTTGTCATTTTTGTCATTTTTGTCATTTTTGTCATTTTTGTCATTTTTGTCATTTTTGTCATTTTTGTCATTTTTGTCATTTTTGTCATTTTTGTCATTTTTGTCATTTTTGTCATTTTTGTCATTTTTGTCATTTTTGTCATTTTTGTCATTTTTGTCATTTTTGTCATTTTTGTCATTTTTGTCATTTTTGTCATTTTTGTCATTTTTGTCATTTTTGTCATTTTTGTCATTTTTGTCATTTTTGTCATTTTTGTCATTTTTGTCATTTTTGTCATTTTTGTCATTTTTGTCATTTTTGTCATTTTTGTCATTTTTGTCATTTTTGTCATTTTTGTCATTTTTGTCATTTTTGTCATTTTTGTCATTTTTGTCATTTTTGTCATTTTTGTCATTTTTGTCATTTTTGTCATTTTTGTCATTTTTGTCATTTTTGTCATTTTTGTCATTTTTGTCATTTTTGTCATTTTTGTCATTTTTGTCATTTTTGTCATTTTTGTCATTTTTGTCATTTTTGTCATTTTTGTCATTTTTGTCATTTTTGTCATTTTGTCATTTTTGTCATTTTTGTCATTTTTGTCATTTTTGTCATTTTTGTCATTTTTGTCATTTTTGTCATTTTTGTCATTTTTGTCATTTTTGTCATTTTTGTCATTTTTGTCATTTTTGTCATTTTTGTCATTTTTGTCATTTTTGTCATTTTTGTCATTTTTGTCATTTTTGTCATTTTTGTCATTTTTGTCATTTTTGTCATTTTTGTCATTTTTGTCATTTTTGTCATTTTTGTCATTTTTGTCATTTTTGTCATTTTTGTCATTTTTGTCATTTTTGTCATTTTTGTCATTTTTGTCATTTTTGTCATTTTTGTCATTTTTGTCATTTTTGTCATTTTTGTCATTTTTGTCATTTTTGTCATTTTTGTCATTTTTGTCATTTTTGTCATTTTTGTCATTTTTGTCATTTTTGTCATTTTTGTCATTTTTGTCATTTTTGTCATTTTTGTCATTTTTGTCATTTTTGTCATTTTTGTCATTTTTGTCATTTTTGTCATTTTTGTCATTTTTGTCATTTTTGTCATTTTTGTCATTTTTGTCATTTTTGTCATTTTTGTCATTTTTGTCATTTTTGTCATTTTTGTCATTTTTGTCATTTTTGTCATTTTTGTCATTTTTGTCATTTTTGTCATTTTTGTCATTTTTGTCATTTTTGTCATTTTTGTCATTTTTGTCATTTTTGTCATTTTTGTCATTTTTGTCATTTTTGTCATTTTTGTCATTTTTGTCATTTTTGTCATTTTTGTCATTTTTGTCATTTTTGTCATTTTTGTCATTTTTGTCATTTTTGTCATTTTTGTCATTTTTGTCATTTTTGTCATTTTTGTCATTTTTGTCATTTTTGTCATTTTTGTCATTTTTGTCATTTTTGTCATTTTTGTCATTTTTGTCATTTTTGTCATTTTTGTCATTTTTGTCATTTTTGTCATTTTTGTCATTTTTTGTCATTTTTGTCATTTTTGTCATTTTTGTCATTTTTGTCATTTTTGTCATTTTTGTCATTTTTGTCATTTTTGTCATTTTTGTCATTTTTGTCATTTTTGTCATTTTTGTCATTTTTGTCATTTTTGTCATTTTTGTCATTTTTGTCATTTTTGTCATTTTTGTCATTTTTGTCATTTTTGTCATTTTTGTCATTTTTGTCATTTTTGTCATTTTTGTCATTTTTGTCATTTTTGTCATTTTTGTCATTTTTGTCATTTTTGTCATTTTTGTCATTTTTGTCATTTTTGTCTTTTTTGTCATTTTTGTCATTTTTTTTTTTTTTTGTAACTTCATTCATTTTTCATCATTTTATTTTTAATTTTTTATATTTTTTGAATTTAAATACTCTTAGAATTTGTTCACCAAAATGAACCCAATATTCTTCAAAAGCACGGTTCAAAAGGACTTTAATTAATTCCCTCTAAGAATGAAGGCTTCTCTCTTCCAAAGTGTTTCTTTTTCCATAAATTAATACCGTCAAATACCGAAATCCGGAAAAATTCAATTCCTCTTTCCGGCCTGTAAGAATGAAAGACAGCGCGCGTTGCTAGACACTCTGTCAGTTGCACATTAATTCGAGCACACGAAATCTGGTCGCTTTTTCTATTGTTTTTCCGCTGCCAATTTTCCCAGTCACGTCCCATCATTCAGATTCTACGTTCATACTCAAACCTACATACATAAGTACTCGCAAAAGGACGGAGTTCCGTATCTACTTCAAGTACTTTTCGCGTGTCAGAGTTTCAATTAAATTCGCAATTTGGCCATAATCAAATCGGAACGTTGGATGTCAAAAAAGGTGCTAACGGATTTTGCGCTGCTCGATGTTGTGAGTTGTTCGTTCCTGGTTTTTTTCTGTGTTTTTTTTTTTTGGTCGTTTCCGTTTAGTTAGCCCAAGAGCTGTCCATTTGTTATTTTGCCTTTTTTGTGTTTGGCTCAACTCTTGGTTCATGACAAGCGAGGAATATTTAACTTCTGCTTTTTGATTCAGCTGTCATTGGTGAAGGTTTGTTTGGATGGAAGTCATTCCGTTTTTAATCAACTTTCAATGGAAAAATCATTCAATTATCTTTGTTGCAGGAAAATGAATTCAGCTTTTGATAAATTGTTTTGATGATATCTTGATGAGAAGCAAAGGGTGCGTCACATCAAATTGCATCAGGAAAAAAACGTTGTAAATATGAATAAATAATGGTAAATAGTTTTGTATTGATTGTAATATAATTAAGATACTTATCTTCTAATATATAAAGATGAGTTGGACTATATATGTTTGTTTGTTTGTATGCACCTTATACAAATCCACACCGCTTAACCGATCAGCCTGAAATTTGGTACAGTTATGTGTTTGGACCATGGTAAGGTTTTAGTAATAGTTTTGAGTCCCTCCCACCTAAGAAAAGGGACCCTCCCATACAAATTTCGTTTTTATTCACACGAATCAAAAGTCATGGCACCCATTTTGGCAGCCGATTTTCGTTTCCTTTGGCGGGTTTTTTTTTCACCATCATTATGGGCCGAGCATTAGCAACGACCATTCAAAGTTCACGTATACTGGAAAGCAAATCAAAGCTTGCTGATCTTTGAAAATTTGAAAGGGGGAATTTTGGCGGGTATTTTTATTCCTTCTTCTGTTCTAAGCACGTGGTACTGGTAGGAGATATTTGAATGCAATAATGAGCCTACATTTTGAATTGAAAAATACAACTAGCCTGTTAGAAATATATTGAATAGAATTGTAGTGATTTTCAAAGTGCTCCCTACCGCTGCTGGGGTGCTTTGAGAGTCTACATAAATATACAGTGAACTCAACAGTGAATTGACTTCTTCTGCTGAATGAAACGATTTTCATAAATTCCAGCTTTTATGAACCAACTATTGCCAAATTTTTAGAATCTCTCATAGAGAAAGAAAAAAATAATAAGATTCAGAGTTATAAGTTGAAGGCCTCGATTTCAACGCTTTAAAAGCCGTCGGGGAATTTTAACGGGGGATTTGAAAATTGATCGTGTATAATCTGGAAAAACTTTTGGTTCCGTTGGAAACAAATCCATTACATTAAACTTTTATTAATTAAATCTGAGGTTTTCAGTTCTATGCAGTTCTATTTCTTTGGCCAATTTATAACTTTTGAGTCAATTTGTTAAATTCTACCATCCAATTTAGATAAAACTTATAGTAGAGCCGTTTAGTACTGCGAATTTAATCAAATGAACTTTAAAATTAATCACACTTCACAAGCATTAATGGGATGAATGTCCAAGAATAGGAACATTGAAATGTAACTCACATATAAAATTAGAATGGTTACTTCGGTTCAGAGGTGGTTTGTTTTCAAAAACTTCAAAAAACTAAATGTGGAACTTTCACATTTAAGACCAAGTACTCATAAAACAGTGTGAAATTAAAAAGCGAAAAAAGTACACAAATAGTTTAAAACATGCAATGTGAGTCTTCAACATGGTTTAACCAGATTCGGATGTTTGTTTAGAAATTTCAAAGTAGATAAAGGTCTAATATACCATTGTACAGGAAGATCATCTGTCTTGAAAAGTGGAATGATTTCAAAAAGAGATTTTTATTAGAGGCAGGATGGGAAAGATATCAAAACAATTTGATCATTTGAAGATAACAAATAAAAGTCCAAATCTTTTTAAGCTTCCTAAAAAATGGTGGATGAAAAAAATGTTTATCGTGATGAATAAGCTTTCCAGGAAATTATTTTGTATGCCTTTTAATTGAAAGTTCATACCTTTAAGTTTTTCTTTGGGGGTCTACAGAAACATACAGTGAATTGAACAGTGAACAATGAATTGACTTTTTAAGCTAAACAACTACTTGAACTGAGGGTTGAAAAACTTATGAACCGATTTTCATAAATTCCAGCTTTTAAGAGTCATCCATTTTCATATTTTTGGGATTAGAGAAAAGAGAAGGGATAGAAAAAGACAAATTTAGATTTAGATTCATCCTATTGGATAGCCTTCGAGGAATTCAAACGGGGGTTTAGAAAATTGATAAGGAAACTAAATCTAAAGGATTTGAGTTTTATACAATTCAATTCCATTGGTCAATTTCTAACTTTTGAGTCATTTTTGGTCATCAATGTGACTTGACAACATTGATCATTTTTGACAATAATTAATGGGAGTGTGTCCAACAATGGAAACGTTGAAATATAACTCAAATAAAATCTATTTCGTAACATTATAATGGGAACTTCGGTTCAGAGATAGTTTGTTTTCGATAGCTTCAAAATACTATTAGTGGAACTTTCAACATTTAAGAACAAATAAGCAGTGTGATTCTAAAAAGCAAAGCAAAGTGAATTTTAACTATGGTTCAACATGATTTGAAAGTTTTTTTTTTAAAGTTTCCAAGTAAATAAAATTTGAATATAACATTGTACAGGGAGATCATCAAACTTGAAAAGTGGGATGATCTTCAAAATAGATTTTCATTAAATGGGGGATGTGAAAGTTAAAAAACAGTTTAATCAGCTGAAGATGTCAGGTAAATGCTATTAAAGCATCTTTAGAAATGGTGGGTGAAAAAAATGTTTATTATGATAGGATGAACAAGCATTCAAGAGAAATAGTTTTAAATTCCTTTAAACACAAACCTCATAACTATAAGTTTTTCAAAACTTTGAACACGAGTAAAACAATAAATAATCTCAATCAAAACCTAAAAAAGAACAAAACAAAACTTACAAAGCTAACATGGCCTAAAATTGGCAAAATTTCTTACATCTAATGATGAATACAAAGCTGCCAAAATTTCGAAAACTCCAACGACTCATTTTGATTTTTATTTTATGCGAACCCGAGCAAGGCCGGGTAAAATCAGCTAGTATTTTATAAGAATATTCTATGGTTCAAATAGATCCCAGATCATATGGGCATCTGGAATTAGGATTCAGAATCCGAGATAATGATCCAAGAACGGGGATCAAGATTACAACCCAGGATTGGCCATCAATATCCAGGCTCAGATTCGATGAGAGCTCAGGATTAGGATCCAGATCCAGGATGGAGATGCGAAATCACAATCGAGATTCAATCTCATGACCATTGTATGAGAAGACTTGCAAGCTATCTTCTAAACCACGTCTGGCGGCATCATTTACTCTTTTTTGTATGAGAGTCGAAATTAGGTATAGGAACAGGGTTCGAATGAGAATTGGTTTCCGAAAAAGATTTAGCATGTGGAACCTCATCCTGATCTTATTTTATTATTCTAATATCCAGAATAGTGCTGCAATTAATCAGTGTCAGTTTGAAATATTCACTTGAATTTATTGCAGTGAATCGATAAGTTCAATTCCAACTGTATCATACGAGAATAAAGCTAAATCCCGAAATAACTCTGCACACTCATTTCCCAATCGGCAAAAACGGTGGTCAGTACATTCAGGCTCTTTGCAGATTCATGAGGTTATCCAATCTTCAGTTTCAGTTTCAAGCAAACATTGCTGAAAACGAAAAAAAAAAAAGCTTTATTCTTTTATCATTAAGTTTAGTTGAATGATGACAAAGCTTGTTCGAGTCGCTAGACTTGCGGAAATTTTTGCTAAAATAGCAATTTTACATCTACAACTACATCTACTTTTGACATCGTTTACAAATGGTGTGAAAAGGTGGGAAGGTTGAGAAATGGGTGATCGGGTTGGCGAGAAGAACGCTGACGAGGCAGCGTGTGGGGCAAATGTGGGGGACAAAACAATGACAAAATTACGACAAAAAATTGACAAAATTATTTCACAAATACGACAAAGTAGAGGTAATGAAATGACAAAACATGACAAAATTATGACAAATGTGGTAAAAGTATGATAAAAAAAAGTTACAAAAATATGACAAATAAGACAAATAATTTACAATACAATGCAAAAAAATCAATACAACTCTGTCGAAAAAAAAATAAGACAAATGTGATACTAATATGACAACAGTTTTGACCAAAATATGACCAAAATGACAACATTATGACAAAAATATTACAACTGTGGTAAAAAGCTTACAAAAATATGACAAATGTTACAGAAATTTGACAATATATTGGCAAAAATACGACAAGTGAGGTAAAAATATGATGAAAAAATGGTATAAAAATGACCATACATGTCAGAATTATGACATAAAATGGTGATAAAAATATGACAAAATTATGTTCCGAATATAACAAAAATTTGAAATTCTAAGGACAACAAACCGACGTTATTGTCAAACTATGTGAAAATATGACAAAGTTATAAATTATGACAAATAAGGCATTTGTCTGTTTGTTGTTATTTTTACCACATTTGTCCTAAGTTTGCCATGTTTGTTCATTTAATTATAATTTTGTCGTAGTTGTCAGATCTGTGTCATAAATCTGTTTTATTTTTTCAAATTTGTCATATTTTTGACAAAGGTTTATCGATTTGTTATCATTTCATTGTAAAATTTATGTCATATTTTTGTTACAATTTTGTCATATTTGTCAGATTCTTGTCATATTTATACAATTGTTTTGCTAAATTTTAGTGATACATGTCAAATTTTTTTCTTTTATTTGAAAGACTTATGTCATGTTTTGTATTTTTAAAGGCAATAATAGATGGCACACATGTTGCTCAAAAATTAAAGTCGAAAAAAAAATCTTCATTGGACGCAATCTCAAACACCACTCGCCAGAACATCACAAAAAAATGGCACATGTAAACATTACATTACCAAGTAACTTCGCTGAAAATTTTATCAATTCATATCCATGCATTCAAAAGTTATAGGGGAGAGTGAGGTAACGTGAGCCAACTCTAAATATCCCAGCTTTGTGTTGAGATAAAAATCTCAATCCAACTGTAATTGTCGTCGCTTTACGTAAGCATGTTTTTCTACATGTTGTTGACTTATGAACGCATCAAATGCTTCTTTTATTTAACTTGCCTAGAAATATGTACTTACATACTTTATAAAACAAGCACCCGCAGATTTCATCCGTGGGAGACCTAAAGAACATAACAAAAATACGCTCATGCTTATGATATGATCATGATCTTTCACGTGGAAAAGGAATTTTTGATGAAAGATCAATAACTCACAAGAACGCAACCAATTTGCAAATCATAGCTTGTGGAGAATCGTACGCCACATTTTGTGGGGTATCTAGGGCCACCTTTATTTTGATATTTTTATACACATTCAGAACTTAAAATACGTTTTTCCTATCTGAAATGTTTTCTTATGCCAAATAAAGAGTTATGAAAAATATTTTGTCCGAATTAGGAACTATTCGATCATACACAACTCTTTTTTTTTTATTTCCTCATCTGAAATTGCTTTAAAGCAACTAAATGAATTATAAAATTTCAGTTTTTGGTCAACTCACAATCATTGCACGTTATCTAGTCAATTTAGATTTGGTGGCCCACGTTTCCCCACAGTTTTTTTTTTCAAAATAATAAAAAATCACTTTTTCTTAAACAGTCATATATCGGAAAATTAATGTATTTAAAAAATAATAAAATGCCTAATGATACCTTAAAAATGTAGAAAACCTTTCCATTTATGTTTTTCTTTTTAACCTTTAATAATAAAGAAGTTATGAAACAAAGAAAAAACGTGGCCCATGATATACCACTCTCCCCTACACAAGTTAAAGTGTTGCATTTTTTCGAATACACTCGTTATTCAATTTACCCATACAGATCTAAAGTTCAAAATTACTAATGTATACCTTACCTAAAATTTTTGCAAAAATCATGGATGAGTTTCGAACAAAAACATTTTTTTTAGAACCCAGGCTTTGAAATATTCAAAAATCACCCCAAATCGACTTAGCTTAATGTATAAATCGTATTCCCCTTTTTGTGTATCTCTAAGTAGTACTTCGATTTTATGGTGGGCTATTTAGAGCTTTAATCTTTTATTTTTCAGATACACAATGCAGCTTAAGAAAGGAGTCTAAAGTTTATGGTAAAAATGCACGATTTTTTTAAACAAAAAAGTCATTTTCCCATACAAACTTTGATTTCCTTGTTTGCTACAGCCTATATCAAATCCTTTTGATTGAGAAAAGAAGGAGCCCAAAACTGTGTGGTTCTTTTTTGGCCCAACTAAGTTCATTCTAAAACCAAGGTTGCAAAAAAAAATTTGTGTTTTGACGAAAAACAGTCTGCCTTTCTCTGATTTTACCCAAAAATTCTGTGACGGTTTTCTGTGGTGTTTTTTTTTTATCTATGTAATTAAAAAGTCAAATTGCGATTATTTTACATTTTACTCTTAAAAAAAATCAATTAACATTACCAATTTTATCATATTTTTTCAATTCAAAGAGAATTATCAAAAATTGATATTGATAGAAAGAGTGAAATTTTGAAAAACTTTTTAAATTTTAAAATTCTGTGAAATCTGTGAATATTTCTAAAGTTCTGTGTTCTGTATTTGAGATTCAGTGATGAAATTTGTCTCAAAATTTTGTGAAATTATAGATTTTTTTGTAATTTTGGCAACCTTGTCTACTACCTTTTCTACATCCACCTTCGCCAAGTCTTCTACCCTCTTTATTGTTTTGCTGGTGATCATAAGCATCATATCTTCCAAGAATTTTGGCAATTTAGAGATCGTCGGTATACAGAGTGTTTACGGATTCCAGAATTAGTCGTTAAAAAAGCAAGAAGATCTAAGGTTCCAAGAAGATTCCCTTAGGAACTCTACTAAATGTATGAAAAGGCATCTTTTTAACAGAAGCTCAGTGTTCGACACAAAAATCGCTTATCGCTAATAGTCCGTTAAATTTTTCTTAGAGAATGAGTTTTGTTGCTGAATTTTTAATCAGCTATCGATTTAAAAAGTTCCGCTTATGTTTTGTTCCACTATTGGAAACCGCTAAATCCTATTAAATTGATTTAAATTCAATGGTGGTTATGGTTACCGATTGGAAAAATGAATTGTGTACCGTAATCCGGGGTAATATTGACAGCTTTTTTAAATATTTTTGGATTATTTTTTTTGTTAAGGGGAGTGTGGCATGTTCCATATTTTTAAAACCAGTACTTGACTTCTATGAACATAAAACATGATTGCAGAAATTTATTAGACTACTTTAATATTGATTTAAAAATCAATTTTGTCTCTGTTTTGAATTTGATGCTTTGGGGTAACAGTGATAAGTCTCTATTTCAACGAGTTTTCGTGGTCATGAAGTATACAAAACACCTTCATAATATTTACAAATGCTGGTTTATCAATTTAACCTTGCTTTTGAACGTTTAATTTTAAAAACAATTATGATCGGAAAAAGAATTATTATGGTGCATATATTAAGGGTCAAAAAGTTAAGTAATTGCCAAATATTTTGAGCTACAAAGTACAAATGAAATTTTCCCTTCACACATTCTTATAGGCCCTCCCACAATTTCCATCTTCAATTTTTCTTCAAAGTTAACCATATGATAGGATTTCTATCTATTTGTCCAATACGGGCTTACTCTTGGAAAATGTCCTTATTTTTTAAATATCAAAAATTTATCACTAAATGCCTATAAAAATAGAACTATAACTATACATATACAAAGAAAAAAAGAAGTTCTTTCATATTCAACAACATGCTTCTAAATGCTTTTTTGTATCATCAGGAGAGCTGTTTGTTTGTGAGCATGGAAATAATAGATATTTTAAGATTTTGAAATTACAATTTATACGAACAGAAAAAAAATTTCAAATACAAACCAAATTCTGGCTATTTGATACTGCATTCAAAGGCTTTCAAACTTAGAAATCAGTTTTCAAAAATTCAAACTACAGACTTAGCTATTGATGATAATGTGCAAAAACTTATTGTTGGTCAAAGTTTCCCCGGTGATCAAAGTTACCCCGTTTTACGGTACAACACAGTCATTTTTGAGATAGAATATGCTAAGTTTTGGAAATTTCAGGTTTTGATTCCTTCGCGGTCTTCAATGTGTTGATTGATGTTTAGTAATTTTTTTTTCCATTTTTATGAAAAATCTTATCGTTCATCAAAACAACCTTTTTTTGTAGCCTTTAAAACTTTTGCTCTACATTAAGAGAATAGACTGAAAAACTTTCTAATTCAAATTTAAAACAAGCAGAAAAACATGCTATCAAAGTCCTCTTTGAGTGGCGACTCGACTCGCTTGGTGATTTTAACGTTTATGGTTTCCCCTCAGGGAGACATGTCATGTCAAGTCCCGACGGAAAGCCATCTTGCCACCTTGTTTCCAAGGACAAACGATAGATAGGCTTCTTTTTGGAAAAAAAGCTTATTTCGTTCTGTTCAGACAGAAAGGGGAAAATTGTACGTTTTCATGTCAAATGCGGAAAAGTTTAACCTAAAAATAAACAATTTTTCAACGAAAGACACTCTTCCAGTTATAATAAATTTTTGCAACTGCACTCGAAAGGTTATGTATCAATTTATTCATTCGTTTTTGAAATGTCATTTTTTCATACGAAAACTTTTTAATTTATTTGAAAACGTTAAGCAGAAGATTAATTAGTATAAATGTGTTCCACTTCATCGTTAGCCAATTGTAGGGGGGTGACTGGGCGAACTTTTTTTTCTTTCTCTGAAACATCATCGTAACGAATTGATTTTTTTCAATTCATTACTCATTATTCAACCCGGTCACCGATGGCCTTTTCGTTACCGGAATGACATAATAAATGGAAGCTTATTATCAACCGACAAAGAATCTGGAACAGTGAATGGGTATTTCAACGAAATGTGTATCGACTGCGTGCTGCAGTTTTTCATTACCTAAGTGGGAGCTAATGTTTCATTCGTTTTATCAATCGATGTAAATAAATTTGCTTTAAACAAATTTTAAAAATATTTCATTTAAAATTTATTGTAGGTAACATTTATCAATCACTTTGAAAAAATTATGTCAATCACAGTTTCAGACAGCATTTGTCTTACAATGGAATTCATTCAGTTAGACGACCAAAACCGATGAAAACCATCTTGCGAAAATCTTTGTTGATCCTTGCTGATTGCCGGGAATAAAATGTAAATCGTTTACCAACAGAGCAGTTCTTCGATGGCAAGAAAGTTCTATTTCGGTTGATAGTCGGTATTCCAAGGAATTTCAACCAGTCCGTCTAAGAAGAAATATTCCTATTTTCAGAAAAAAAAAACTCTGCTAACCGTCCACCTCCAACCACTACCGGGAGATTCTCTTAGCGGTTGAGGCCAGGCATGTTTTTTTTTCTCTTCCGCCAAACCCAACTCACCGTACTCAACCATTCGATGATGCTGCTGCTTCTCAAGGATTCGGAGCTTCCGGTCGGACCAAGAAATGCCTGAAAGGGTTTAATTATCATAATTGCAAAAACAACATTACGAGTGAAAATCCTCTTAAATACATTGGCATCAGCCAGATGGAGGATGAGAAGTGAAAGATCGAGCAGCAGCAGCAGTTGAAAAGTGTTGCCACCCGTTGGAAATTCACAAGAAGCCGTCTAACTGCGATTTCGTTTTTGTTTACACTTAATGAACGATAAACAATTCCGAGGAAGCGAGTGCCTTTGACTATAAGATTTCAATAAGAGTGACTAACTGATTATTCAGAACTACCAAAAATAAATAATTCCAATCGTTTTCAGTTAACTAAGGAAACAATATTGTTTTCGTTAGTTATATGATAAAAATAAGACTTTGATCATTTCACTGGCAAGTATAAAATTTGTTACAATCGGTCCAATTGTAATAAATTTTATACGTATTAGGAAAGGAGGCAAAGGAGCAATATGACATTTATATTTTTTTGACATATTGAAATTTCAAATATATTAAACCTTTCCTTAGTATTCGATGAGAGAAACAATAATTGAAAAATATTCAAAATGATAGAATATCAATTCAAAATTGTGAAGCACGGAAAAACTTCAGCATAAACAGTTTTTTTTTTGGTTAATATCTAAGGCTGATAAAAAATAACAACGAAAGAAATAAAAAATTACTTCTGAGATTAAAAATCTAAAATAACCATCTAAATTTTGTTGAAACTTACGGTTTCCTAACGGCATCCGGAACAGCAGCAAACGATTTCTGCTGCCACGAGCAGAACCAAAAAAATGTTTGTTTTTGATTCCTCTTGGTATGTTCAATTCGCAATCGAGAACAATAGATCAATGGTTGCTGATGACAGGTGATGATTATAAACGCGGTACAAATGTTTCCATCATCACACGGTTAAGCGAGACTACTCAAATTGGGTTCGTGGTAAAACAACAGTGATGGCAGATATTCTGGGCAAGATTATCAAAGTACTCATTATGAAATGAATACTTTCCCGGTTAGGGAATATGAGACGTGGAAAGAGACAAATACCTGTTAATGTAATGGGTAGTTGTTTGAAAACTTGACGAACCAATCTGAATAAAGATAACTCTATTCCACCAGTGAAACTTGCGTTTTCAACAGGTTATGGGTTAGTGAGAGGGATACTCTCAATACTTGCGGTTGGAAAGTTCATCAGCAGAAGGACCAGTCAGGTCGAGGGCCAGCCAGAGGACCAACGCAGAGGGCTGCTCTGCGACGTAGTTCCACCTCCCCGTGGTGCAGAGTGGAAACGTGTCTGCAAGTCCGGCGTATTGCAGATGTACGGCCAAGAGAACTACACCAAACCCACTAGAGGCCGTCGACGGGTCCCGCCAAACCCGCGCGGAAGAAGTGGTGCACCCGGGTACTTAGGTACCAGTACTTGGGTGTGAGCGTGATGGTCCAACACGCTGTCGGGGGGTCATGACCCTGATATGCGGATGCGACCGGAGGGAGAGCGATCGCCAACTTGTTTTGCGCTTCGGTGGGTATAGACCCGTCTCGCAAAATGAGTAGATGCGCAAAGTGGTGGCCAATGGTGGGCCGGTCACTTAGGGACGTGTTTACACGTCAGTGTCTGAGAGGCACATTTTGCCGGAGGTGTCAGGGTTCGACACGCGTTTCGGGAATTGTTGCACCCGAACCGCGAGTGTGACCTGATGAGGGCGTTCTATAGCTCGATCTGCGCTTCGGGTGGTCAAGCGCCCGACTTGAAGATCGGGTAGTTGCGCTGAGTGGTGACTTAAGTCAACACTATTTGTGAGTTCGGAGGAGTCTGAGTCCTACACGTGGCCTAGGGGGCTTACCCCCCCTACCCGCGTGTTTGAACAGAGAAAGTGCCGTCGACAACTCGCTTTAAGTTTCTGGATCTTGGACTGGATTCACAAAGTTAGTAGTTGCGCTACATGGGGACCTCATTCACACGATGAGATGTCGGGTCCTAACTCGTCAGAGGAGGGGTCGCGCATCGAGTTGTGTTAGAATGAGGCTATGCTATCAGAGGGTTCGGAAACGAGTATTGCCTTGGAGCGCACTAGCGCGAAATGACCTCCCACTATTGAAGCAAAGTGTGTCAAACAGTTCGAGGTGGGAACAAAGGTCAGTGGCCCCAGGTGGACTTTATGGCGTAGGGGGTACAGTGTTCCTTAGCATTGTATCATGAGTCGTCCAATTGCACCCATGGACCCAGAGTAGCAAACTGGGGGGACGCGGTGGCTCGCCGTGCCTTGGAATGCAATCCGTAAAATGGATTTACCACCTGGGTTAACAACTAATAAAAAAAAAAGCCAGCTGATGGAGGACCGCCAGCGCAGAGACCAGCCGGCGAGATGTCCCATGCCAGCCATGCGAGTCCGAGGAGGTTCGTGGACCTAGAGGGTTAATCTCGATGCCGTCACGAGCCACGCTGCGGTTAGCTAGCGTGAGCTCACGTCCGACGGCCGGAAAAATTTGGTTGTGCGCTGTGGTCAGCAATTATGAACTGATCCATACGCAGAGGACCACCAGCGTAGAGTATCACCAGCGCAGAGGCCACGAGATGCTCAGGTCAACCAGAAGGTGTCACTGGAGCTCGAGGCCAGAATGTCTGGTTTCTAGAGGGTTTTTTCTCGATGTCATCACGGGTCACGTTGCGGCTAGCAGTCTGAATTCATTTTCGACGGCCAAGAGGAGGATTTTCGGGATCTGTAACAAGGATTGGTCTAGTCCGAATGCTCCAGATGGAAGATAAGCCCGGAGCGGAGATTGGAAGAAGCTGTTTGAGAGGGTTACTTTTGTGATATGGAGCTTCGCTGCAGCCTGCATTTTCTGTGGCTTAGAAGGTCGTACTTTAGACGACGGTTAGTTGTCAGAAAATCTAGCAACACAGAGTCAGATTGAACGTTTGTTGCCGAACTTTGCCTTCCGTCTTTTGGTAGCGATCAATAAGTTGGAGTCGAGAAGATCATTCTGTGCTGCGGTTAGTTAGCGCGAGCAGTTCTCCGACGGATGGAAGCTGCTCCAGGTGATGATCAAGATTCCTTCAATCCCGAACCAGTCCTCAGACGCAGACAGCTAATCAGAAGAACTATTCCGAGCTACGTGGCTAAAGTAGTCGCTGTTTTTGATAAGGAGCTACCTCAGAATATCAGCGAGTTGATGCGCCGGGACGACTGGAATTTATGGTTAGCGGTCAAATAAGACGAGAATAGAGAGCTTGGACAAACTCCCTAGCCGAAGAAGGAGAAAGAGCCGCCGCCATTAGAGATATCCGATTACTATATGACATTTCTCGCCACCTTAGTTGTGCAAGGACTAATGCTAGAATGTCGTTGAAAGACCGAACAGGTCAGTTTTTGACCGATCGAACAGACCAACTCAAACATTGGACTGAGCATTTGCGCAAGATTTGCGTTTGCGAGATTCCAAAACATCTGGCACTCACACCAGATCTCTCTATGATCTAAAATCTGAATCTTCAACTCAAACGTCAAATCTGTATTGCGGTTCGGGTGCGAAACTCGGTTTACATATGCGGTGACAACGCGAAAACTGCGAGTGTTTGTCAGTAGCTGCCTGCGGTACAGAAAAATCTGCCATCCGCGATACAGAAAAATCGAGTTTCGGCGACGTAAGTGGAGATGGATTGGGCAAATGAAAACGAGATTTCCAGAGAGGAGCTTGGTTGGAATCCAGATGGGCATAGAAGAAGAGGCAGACCCAGAAGCTCGTGGCGGCGTAGTCTAGCCGCTTAAATCCGCTCAGTTGACGAAAATCTCGGCTGTCAGCAAGTGAAGACGCTGGCTCCGGATCGCTAGCAGTGGAGGTATTCTATCTCAGCCCTATGCTTCGGTCAGTTGGCGCCGAATCCTTAGGTAGGTTGGTAGGTCAACTTACCCAAGGCCATTCTGTTCTAGACACGAACGTTTGATGGACTGAATCGGTAAAGGATTTGATAGGTTGTTTGCAGTTTTGGCAACATCTTGAAATATCTGTGCAGCGGTTAGCGTACTGAGCAAGTACCAAGCCAACCCGACGGAAAGGCATTGGCAAGGTCTCAAGCGTGGTCTGCGATACCATCGACGTATGACCGTTATGGCGTTGGTATACCCAGAAACTCGACATCGGAAACACCAATCGGCTATACAGATACAGATTATGCCGAAGATTCCGATGACCAAAGATCTGTATCGAGTTACGTTAATTTGATCTTCGTGATTCTTATTTCATGATCAACAAAACTTCAGTAGACGGTCAGTCTGTCGTCGACCGAAGCTGAGATAGAAATCCTTTGCCATGCAGTCAATAAAGGTTTGTGGTTGACAAACTTCCTGGGTGAATTGGGTGTGGTTAGCTCTTCTTTCACGTTAATTGAGGGCAACACTCCTTGCATCCAGTACCTTGAAGAGGCGCGGAACCATCAGCGGATTAAGCATCTGGACGTGAAGTATTCATTTATCAGGGAGATCGTAAGAAGCATCTCTACTGAGGATCAGCCAGCTGATGCGTTCACGAAGGCGGTACCGAGGGCGAGGCACGCAAAGCTGTTCAGCATTCTTATTTTACGAAATGAGGGGAAGTGTTGGAACATACGGTTTCCTAACGACATCCGGAACAGCAACAAACGATTTCTGCTGCCATGAGCAGAACCAAAACATTGTTTGTTTTGGTTCCTCTTGCTATAGCCAATTCGCAATCTAGAACTGCTGTTCGTTGTTTTGACAAAGTTGGTCACAGTATTGATGAACTTCTCCCTATACTGACTTTATTCTCAGGGTGACACCGTTTGTTTTTCTTGCGGAAATATAACTCCTTCCTGATTCGTTAGGTAAGGAGTTATATTTTGTTGGACCAATGAAAGAAATTCTTTTCTGACCTAAGGTTGTTGTAATTGATTCAAATGGCGAGTATTATGTGTTCTTATTGCAGTCGAGAAATGAATATTTTGGATGATCGTTGTTGGGTGTAGATTGTCAAAGACGTGTGTTATACACAGAAAGAAAAATGTAAATTTACGTTACACATTTTCGTGCAATTTAATGTAAATCTCAGCGTTGGCGACGTTCGTTCGTTCTTTTTTGTACCTGTTCGAGTGCTGTTTGCTTCTGTTCGAATTGGAGGTGGTGCGTACAAGATTTCCAGCCAGTAACGTTCGTGAAAACTAAGGAGTTCTGAGCAAGGTGGGTATATATTCAGGAGGTGTTCCCGAATAACGAATTCCCGATTCAGCCATTTTGGCTATGTAGGCTATGCAACTATGCGGAACTCATGAAGTTTGTTTACCAACAAACCACAGAAAAGCTGAGCAAAAAATAAACAAACTCATTGAGAGCCCCGCTCACTCCTCGCCTACTTCCCAGCAAGAAAAAAATTCATTACCGTTCATTTTCCGCTTCGCAGCGAAATAAATACGAGGCGGGCCGCTTCGGATTTATTTCGCTGCGAAGCGAAAAATGAACTTGAAAATCACTGGGTTACTGTGAAAGTCGGAGAACCTAGTGTATCTAAGAACCTTGGTTCTGAGTAGGCCTTGCTCGGATGCGGACGTGTTTTTTCTGTTTTCGGGTTGCGGTTGTGCTACATTTTTTGGGGTTTTTTTTTCTTTCTCGATGAAATACTAGGTAGTGGTTCGAAGTTATAGAAAGTGAAATTTACAAGGAACCCAAGAATAGTTTAATCCTGTTAAGAAGAGCTGATGTTTAAAGTCAAACATTCCTAGAAGTTATTCAAACGGGATCTGCTGAAAGCAATCGAAGCCAAATCATGAGTCGCGAAATAGGTCCGAACATGTCCCCCGGGTTGATTTGCTGAAAAAAAAAAAGAACTCACACGTGTGATGTTAACCCGAGCGGTTGGCGAAGGTCGTGTTGCTAATTTATTACTCGTAGGTGATTCGTAGTTTTTCGGAAGACAGAATTCGAAGTGCCAATTATTCTTGAAGATAAGTCTTCTTTAATATTAAATTTAGTGATGATGAAAAGTTCATTCTGTTGGAAATGATTAGAAAGAGGTACCGTGCGTGATGAAACGTGTTTGTGAAATAGCCGCCTACCTTGAATGGTAAAATTAGGCGGGCTACACGATTTGTGGTCGTTGCTATGGTAACGTGCCCCGCTATAACGATTCAAAGCAGCATGGATTGCTGAGTGCGTAAATTAGAATGCTAAATCCGTTGCTTTGGCGGGAAACAAGAACATAGGGAATGAGGAAAAAAATATATACAGTGCTGTGAAAAACGTTTACGTTTCTAGTGAGTTTCCAAATTGAATGTTAAACGAATTCCGTATTTGACGAGTTCACACAGATTGAAAGAATTCTCTCCAAATCGTGATATTAGAATCATAATTCTAAATTTTAAGTCCTTAAGGCTCATTCTTAATTCCGTACCAGATTGAACAAGATGCTCTGTTCAGATGTTAGATTTTGATTGAAGATGAAACGGTGAACCGTATAGGGTAGTGGCAGCTAGATTATGTTCAAAGAGATGAATGCAAACTGTAAAAGGTGGTAGGGGTAGCTTCAAGAGAAAGAGAAGAAGCTTTTCAGCATAGATGTAAAAAGAAATCATAGTGGAGAAAATAAAAAAATGGTTCGGGAAGAAGAGAGAAGCTCAGAGAAAAGGCAAGGTGAATCAGGGAAATTGAAATAGAAACAAAGAAATTCGTCGTTTGTTTTATTGAAATAATTTCCATTTTACTAAAAAGCTTGTAGAGTGCATTGGTAAGATTTGAGTAATGGTAAAATTGGGATTAAAATGGTAAGATTTGAGATTCAAGTAAAGGTAAGATAACATTATTATAAACCATATGTTTCATTCAATATATAAATATAAGAACGACCAATCAGTTGCCAATTGGACAGGTATCTAAACGTACAGTGGTGTTCGAAATAATAGCAGCGGCTCGAAAATTTATTAAATAATTTAGGCATTTTTCTGTATTGTCACTTTAATTTCAATTCTCTCTTGGTTTAGTAAGCATATTAGTGGTACATTAGAAATACAAAAGATTGAGGATCAGAATATCAATTGCAGGCTGAGAATAATAAAAAAATGATTTTTGCCCTGTTCGAAATAATAGCAGCAAGAAATAAAATATTTTTTAAAAACAAATAATGAATTAATACCAAGTCTTTCTCTATGTGAAAGTCATTTATGACATCAATACTTCGTAGTGTACCCGTTATTTCTGATCACTGCAGCGCAACGGCGTGACATAGAGTCCACAAGCTTTTGGCACCGTACGACAGGTATTTCTGACCATGCACGGCGAACTACAACCCATAGTTGCTCTGCATTTGTCGGCTTTGCCTCGAAAACGGCCTTTTTGATGTCTCCCCACAAATTTTCGATAGGATTGAGGTCCGGCGATTGAGCCGGCCAATCCATCACATCAACGTTATTGTCCCGGAACCACGCTTTTGCTCGTCTGCTGGTATGTTTCGGGTCATTGTCCTGTTGGAAGATCCATTTCAAGGGCATTTCCTCTTCTGCGTATGGTAGCATGATATTCTGCAGAATTTCCACGTAACCAACTGCGTCCATGATACCGTCTATACGATGGATGGGCCCAACACCGTGGTACGAAAAACATCCCCACACCATGATTTTGGCACCACCATGTTTAACCGTTTTCACGGTGTACTGGGGTTGGAATTCTGCACCTGGAGGACGTCTGACGAACATTCGCCTACCGCTGGAACCAAACAACTCTACTTTGCTTTCATCAGTCCACAAAATGTTACGCCATTTTTGGATGGGCCAATTGACGTGAGAGTTGGCGAAGTTCAAGCGGTTATGAATATGTCGTGAAGTTAGTAGGGGCACTTTCCTCGGGCTTCTAGCTTGCAATTCAGCTTCAATCAGACGTTTTCTTACTGTTGAGGTACTGATGGGAAGATCCAACTCTTGTTTCAGTGCTCTTGATGAGATGTGTGGTTGCATTTTCACCAACCGAATTATCTTCCGGTCAGTTCGTGAAGCTGTTGCTCGCTTTCTGCCACGAGTTTCACCCTTTTCCTTCCAGTGCAATGCATTGTATATCTTTTTCGCAGAACAGTTAAGCAGTTCCTGAACTTCTCGATATGTTTTTCCGCTTGCAATCAGTCGTTTGATGTGATTTCGTTCTTCGAACGTACAATGCTTCGAGCGACCCATTTTGCTGAAATATTGCAGATTTTCGGTAATGTCTAATCAACCAAAACTCATCATGGAACCTTTATGTCTCTTACCACAACAAATTCACATCGAAAACTATGAATTTCTTCAAAACTTCAGCGATTTAGTGCACTTTGTTACCTGTGCTGCTATTTTTTCGAACAGCCCAAGAACGATATGTTTTCAAAATGGCAACCGAATAAAGTAAACAAGTGCGTTGTGCATCGAAATAGTCGAGCGTTGCACTCATCACTCATCAATACACTAACGTGCGTAACATATGTTAGCGGAGGACAACACTCATACAAGTACGCAGTATAATTCGATGCGCTTCACTTGCGCTGCTATTATTTCGAACACCACTGTATGCGTAATACCTGTCGTAGATTAATAACACTAAAAATGTTATTAATTTTAAAACGGTTGTGTAAATGATTGACTCGTTCATCCAAAAAACACATACACCTACACGCCAAGCACTCAATACATAACAGTTCACACCAAACCATGGTGTCGGGTATGTGGTTAGTTGCATTGCAGATTTGCCGTACTTATAATCTAAAGAATGCAATTAAGCGCATACGTTGGCGAAACTGCGGTGAATCCGTGCACCCATGGTGGCTTATTTACATACATATTTACATACAGTAACGTTCGTGAAATGTGGGTGTTACAACTTGTATTAATTGTAAATTTGTTTTTTTTGCAGAAAATCACTACGAGGGATTCAATTTTTCCGGCACCTGTCGTCGTTTCCTTCGCTGGGTGAATTGAAAAGCACCGACAGGCGTTTGTGTCAAGTCGACAAGATCGGTGAAGTGTATGCAAACAAACTTAATAAAGGTTCTTTATTAATCAATATCGCTGATTTGTTTATTATTTTCAAACACTCCTTTAAACAAAACATCAATAAAAGAGAGGTGGAGCATGTAAATCTACAGTAAACAATCAATATCAATGGGACTGGGAATTTACATGTAACAAACAGTATAAAAACATGTAATAACGCGATTCCCTTCTACCCATGCAGCTGCATGTAAATCTCCGTGGATTTTTCTAACTGTGTAGTTTTAAAGTCACAAAGGTCTAGAGGTGGAATATTATGGGGTGTGGTTGAGTAAATAAGTCTAGTTGGATAAAGCAAAGGAAGCTTGTAGATATTTTTTAAACACCGAATTTGTAAAGTTTAAAGTTTTTGGAGATTTGATTGAGACGCGCGTTCCCAAACTTTGATAAGATAATTTAGCAAGGATTTAGGATTTAGTAAAATTTCAGCAAAACATGTTGAGGTACAAATTTTTTTAATCTGCAGAGTACACCACAGAGGGGTGAATTTTTTTCTCTAAAATTTATTAGATCAATTCCAAGAAAGAGTTTCATCTTAATGTAACCTGATATAATGAAATTTTTTGACCTTGAGTATCACATATTCTTTCAGGTCCCGATGGGTAGGTAAACTTTTTCTGATAGAATGAAATAACATGTACTTAGTTTTTTTTTGTAGTTTACAGAAAGAAAATTATTGTTGAATTACATGAATAACAATTTAAGGTCATGTTCTAAATTATCGAAGACTGTGACTGGGGATTTCCCTGTATAGAAACGAACTGTATCAAAAACAAATAATCTTGCTGTTCCTATTGGTGGAAGATTACATATATCATTGATGTATAGAAGAAAAAGAATCAGCTCTATAATGCTGCCTTGAGGCACTCCAACGCAGATTTTTTGAGATTCACTTTTCTGTACCTTCGATCACGACAAGTTGTTTTCGGTTAGGGGGAAAGTTCATAAAACGAATCATAAATGATTTTAAGCCATCCAAATATTACCAATTTTTGTGATGCTGCGATTGGCCATGGCAAGTATGATTTTTTCCTTAAAATACCACTGCGTCGTGAAAATTTGACATTTAAGGTTTTTCAAAATCTATTATATAAAATTCTCTTGTAACGGTGTTTGTAGTACTACTCCTCCGGAATGGCCCAAACGAATCAAATGAAATTATTTTTAGAATATTCTGTTGGCACGCGAATCGGTTTATATCGAATAAAAATAACAGAAAGTCGCATCAATTGTCCGTAATAAATAAATTTGTAGTTATTTGAATAAAATTAAAGTCATGGCATCCATTTTTTCGAGATTTTCATTACTTTGGGCGCCAGGTGGTTTGTTTTTCGTCTCCATGGTCAAGGCGTCGTGAGCAAACGTCGCGAGAGAATAGTAGCCATGGCATAGCATACTGGTTAGTGGGAACATTTGGGCGCGTTTTTCTCAACCAGGCATACTGTCAATGCACGTGGTGGCGCTATGAAGCCTAGATGTGATATTTTTCTTTATGATTCCCAGCACATTTGTATAGCACATGGTAATTAATGACGCCTTGATGTGACCCAGATTGATGTTTTGCCGAACAAATCTAAGCCATTTAAACGGGTTTAAAAATTAAAATTATTTTGATTCCGTGTTAATTAAAGCAGCATTTTTTGCCAAAAAAATAACAATTTAATATTGATAATGGTATCTTTGCGGACGTTTGATAATAAAGAAAGTGAGAATATTTACAAATAATTGTGTAATCTAATACGCCTAGGTTCCTATCGATAGCAGACAAAATAATAATATGTATTAGTTTTTCAGAACCAAAACAAAATCTGATGAAAATGAACAAACACATGAACTTAACAAGAGCCTGTCCTTTAAAATAGATTATATGTAAAAAGTGAGGATTTGCATTTTCCAAAAAAAATTTCAGTTGAGAAGGTACACTAGAGCAGGTGCAAACATTCAACATTTATTAAAAAAATGTATAAATTATTTCTTCATCTTTTTCAATTGTTGGACTCATACCAACTGTGGTGAATTTATTTCCATAGCGTATTTCTTTTAAAAATCCATTCTCCCTTTCCGCTCAAACACGCCGATTTCATGTCACTTCCGCTTTTCAACCGAACCCGATCCTACCGCTCCAAATTACGAATCTAGAATGATCAAAGTAATCAGTTTATCCAAGAATCTCCTACGTCAGCAACTCACGTTCACTCATCAATACATTCATCACTGTTCTCCTCTCATGCGTCACTCAATTTTTTTTTATAAGCACTCAACCTTCACGATGTACACTCTAAAATCACACGATAATATATACTCTACTTTTTAGACAATTTGTTACACTGTTTTAATAATTCATTTAACATTAGTTAAATATGCAGCTGTTCAGCATCATAATATTCAAATAAATTGAATACTATTTAAATCAAAGCAGTTTCTAACCAATATTGAACGATTCATATTCAATGAAATGTGATTTTATTATTCTTTTATTAGATAATTATTTAAATAAAATCTTTCATCCTGGCATATCTACCACATTCGCCTCCTTCTCTACTCTACATACGAGGGAACCAATATACTATAACTGTTTTTTCATATCTATCGACTATATTTTATTCAGTTTATTTTATTTTATTTATTCTCGTATCATAGCCAAATGTCAATTTTGAAAACATTCCATGAATGGATTTAGCTCTGACCGATTGATTTTTTTAGGTGAAAGATAATAATCATAAAAACTTTACATCTAGTGGCCATTTTAATAGTAAATTTTCTTCTAACGACAAAGTCGTAAATTCGCCTTTTTGAACTGTTTAACAATAACAAAAAGTATCGTTCCATGTTTTATAGCGAAAGATAATTAATGTTTCGTGTTATGGAAATGTGTATACACGAATGCAATGGACGTCCCAAGAAATTCTAAATTCCGGACCTTGCTTGATCTTTTTTTTGTTGTTGTTCGTATTTAAATTAAGGTTAATAATTCCAGTTTAACAGTGCATTAATATCAAAACTCTTTTGAGATGCTTTTCCTTTTTACTTTTTTTTATTAATCATACATTGTGTTTAGCCGCGATCCCAGGTGTTGAAGATAAAAATTGTGGTCACTTTAAAAAAATCTAAGCATGGCTGCACATAACCTAAGACCACCAATAAGGTTTTGCGGTGCGTGATAGTTAAAGAAGGGGTGCATTTTTTTGTTTTCAAGTTAAGAAATTCTACTACGTACCATGCCTATTTACATAAAAGCAACGAAACATAAGATATACCATTGCATAAAAGCCAGATTCATGATAATTTGGCACTAATGGATCATTTTTACACATTAGTGTTGATTTCATATTTCAGTATTATTATTGAGTTTAAAAATGTGTCAACGATTCTGTGTTGAAGAGACAAATCCGAGTATCTGGCATCCCTGGTGCTGAGTGAATTGAGTGGTGGTGGACACTCACTAATTTGACAGGTCAACATTTTTTTTTTTTTTTTTTGCCAGGAATTTACCACTAGGTGGCATTCTTCCCTACGACAGGTCAACAAAATACCGATTGTGATTTTGTTTTGTTTTGAAATCCGCGAACATTCGATGATAAAACTGATTACGAGAACCCAGATTACTCCGAAATACGGATACAGGAATCTAAATCGGGCTAGGATACTCCCAAACATGGTCCAATATTCCTGGCAACGATGGCTGTCCGAGTCTCAACTGGCTGAAATTCAATTTTTTTACCATGACTGCACCCGACTATCAAACGCAATTCATCAATATAATAATATCAATAGAAATTCGTGAGAATCTGGTCAAAAGATTGCCAGCCGATGTACTAAACAAGCCGCAACTAAACGAAATGAAAAAGTAGGTAAGTGAAACATTCTTTTTTGTTTCCAATTCTCTAGTTGTTTGAAATACGATTAGTAATATTTCTATGCATTTTATTTGGATTAAGAGCTTATAAATTTAAACGAATCTACTACCATTTCAGAAAAACAAACCCTCCCACCAAGTCCAGCTGAAGTGATGCGAGGAATAGCGAATGACAACGGTATTACGAATCAAAACAAACATCTGCCTAAAAAAACTATCCCCACGGTGCGTTGGAAGATTACTTAAGCGAATATGCAGCCACCTATTCATTATTTTGGCCATGCCCAATTGCACCCAAATAGTATTTATATTCATTTTTTTATGTCTGTTTGAATTATAACAATAACAATCCGCATTATATCACATTAATTTACAAAAAGTAGTACCTATTAATATTTTTTTGTTTTAGCTGTAACAATTTTCTTTCTACCCATATTATATCAGGCATGAACAAAATCAATTTAACTAATATTAATTTCTAGCGCTAATTAGGCGCCACGAATGAATTACTTAATGAGATTCTTTAATTCCACAAAGTGATCTTATTGTTCTTTGTTATCTAAGACCTAATTTATTTTTTTTCATAGACAAGGAATTATTGAAACACGGGAATTAAATGTCCATATTATGTTTATTGCTGCGCTCTTTTACCTACATCTTTCTGTAAAGGCGTATACTGTAAAATGCTTCTATACTTCCTTTCCCTGTATAGGGAAGTAATTGAAATTCAACTCTTGGAACTGTAGATAATTTACTAAGAAAAATTCACTAAAGCATGAACCTTTTTAATATTAAATGTTTAAGAAAATAAACTGTTTTAAACAACCGTACACCTCTTTAAACTAATATTAATGATGCTGTGTTCAAACGAAACCATTATTATCGAAAGTATTATTGTTGATTCTATTTAAACTGATCCAATGTTGATTCCGTTTTATTATACCAAATAATACATCGTTGAATATAATTAATCCATCGAATAACAGATATTCAGCTATTTAGTCTTTCTCAGCTTAGTGAATCAGGTCTGTTTCCATCACTATCACTTACAAATTAAATTTTCATTAGACGATAGCTGTCTCTTAAAACTTTTGTCAACTACTTTAAAAACTAACTGTACAAAATAAGCTACAGCCTGTTTTAAGTTATGATTAGAGTATGTACCAACAACGTTGAAGATCTCGATAGAAAATTTGATTAAATATTTATGTGTAAATATTGTAGCACTTTGACAATTGTCGGTGCACTCAAATTATATTATTTTCCAAATACTTTTAAGCATTCAATATTCGTTGAATTTAAGATATGTATAGAAATACCTTAACTTTTTCACTAGGTAATGAAATCTGCAAAATTATGTCACTCGATTTGTAAACTTCTGAAACACTTTTTGGTTATTTAAACGTATAATTAAAATTTCAATCCATCTGCACCAAATTTCGAAAAACTTTCGACCTGTGTGTTTGCGTGTTTTCATGCTGTACCCAGACTTAGACCCAAACCTGTATTTCTCTCGATAAAAATGTTTTGTGGCAAACATGACCGCTGCCTTTTATTATCACTTGAAACATAAGCGGTTTTAGAAAAACGGATAGACATGCAGCGATTTTTGATTAACGATCTTCATAAAAATGGATCAATAGTTTTATCGCTGACTAGTCAGTATTTAAACAAAATTCAAGCGTTACCAGTAACAATTTTTTTTAATCATAATACATTATTTTGTCGGTTTCAATAACTTTATCTTCATTTTTCCTAAATTATGCTATCTTCGTATCAAACAATCATTCATATAACGGATACAATTGGATAAGGAACTGAACAACAAGGTAATTTTATATATACCTTTCGCAAGTAGACTTTTTATCAATTTTTTTTTGTATTTAATCTGTAATTCCACATATAACAATTTCATCTTATTTGGTCTGCGACCTGTCGCACAAACCACACGGGACTTAGCCTGTCGCAAGCCGTCTTCTGATGAATTAATTTGGACTTGACCTCTCGCAAGTCGTTTTTTTCTTTCTCATGTTCATACAACGATTTCATCTCATTTGATCTGCGGCCTGTCGCACAAACCAAACGGGACCTGGCCTGTCGCAAGTCTTCTTTTGATGAATTAGTTTGGACTTAACCTCTCGAAGTCATGTTTTTCGATTAATATGTTCATATTTTTGTCTTTGAATTAAACATCTTTTTCCATTTCATTTGGTCTGTGACCTGCCGCACAGACCAAACGGGACCTGACCTGTCGCAAGTCGTCTTTTGATGAACTGATTTGTACTTGACCTTCCGCAAGTTGACTTTTATTTTTTTATGTTCATATTTACATCATATGATTCAACACATACGACTCATCTAATTTGATCTGCGGCCTGTCGCACAAACCAAACGGGACTTGACCTGTCGCAAGCCGTCTCTTGATGAATTCATTTGGACTTGACTTCTCGCAAGTCATCTTTTATTGATTCTTATTATCATATTTTATCTCACAATTCAGCATGTTATAATCGTCAGTCGTCTTTCGATGGATTGATTATGACTCTACCTTTAACAAATCGTCTTTAACAGATCTTCATTTTTATCTCATAAGATTTCTGGGATGTCGTTTTTTTTTTAACCTGTTTTGCATACTGTTACTTCATAATTGCACTAAAGTTATGGGTTTATGATTTCGGTCCTGTATCACAAATCAAACCAAACTTAATGCATAACAATTCGTCCAATGAATTCATATTCACAAATTTCCTTCACTCCCTTGTTTTTCATCGCTTTCATATTAATTTTGTGACATTTCAAAGTAAAATTTTGTTTCTAATATTCATTCACTGACCACAAACCACTATTTTGACTGACTTTTTTTTGTATTGTTTATAGACATTTTTCTATAGTGTGTTTTCCAACATTTTGTTAACTAATTTCATTTCAACAAATCAAATTTGCAAGTTTTTGATTATCATTATTAGATTTCTTTTTTTTTTCGTTCAGACTACTAGTTGCATCTATGTCAATAGATTTAATAATCTCCTTTGACTAATATGTCTTAAGTGTTCAACATTGATTTACAATTGCTTGAATTTAATTAACATCAGATATTCGAATGAAATCGTATTTAACAGATTTAAGCAACAGGTGTCTAGACGGGGGTTTTTCTGTAAGGGATTATGACAGATAATTTTACCTCAAATTACCTTTTTTTTTAATATTTTTGTAGTAGAAATTATGTTTAAATATTAAAATTCATTCTCCAGTATGAAGTTGCAACGATTTCAACCATTCAAAATCAAGAGGCAGCAACGCATCGCCAATACATTTCTAACTGCTTTTTCCCCCTCATAGATCGCACATCATCAAAACACAAATTCCATACAAAGATTATCTATCCATCTGCTGAATTACGATCTTACCGATATACGATCTTTTAATTTGTTATTTCATAGGTCTTCCAACCTGCATTTTCTATACCATTTTTCTGAAATCAACACCATTGATCGAGTCAGACAGTTCCCAAAATCATTAGCCTAGTAGTAATCAAATAAAAGGCATCGGAATTTTAATTAAATAATTTTTCATTAGAAAAAATTTAACCGTGCTATCTCGGCAATGTAAACAAGGTTCTATAACTATCTCGTTTTTTTTACGTTTTTTTTTATCACTTTCCCATTATTTACTCTTCAAAGACTCTTTACGAGTATCACAATTCACAAAACGATATCAAATGTAAACATCCTATTTTCCAACATCCAATCCAACATTTAAAAAAAAAACTATCGACAGACAACTGCAATTCATTCCCTTGTACGTGACCCACCTTTCATTTAATGATATAGAAATCTAATGGAGTACAAATACCTAATAAATAAATCTCTTGAAATTTTGGTAGAATATTTTGATATAATAGAGCAGGCGGAAAAACATAGATTAATATTGAACTGGATCAATTTCAACTTTACTGGTCTATTTAAAACTGCGCTGAGAAGCAATTTCACAAATATTGTTGTTATCACGTTAAAAATATTTATATATTTTTAATTATTCAAACAATTTAAATTCAACTTCATTCACTACTTTGAAAATTATTGGAATCATATAATTACTGATGTTCTTACCAGTGCTAAACTCTCTATGAATAAATCTCATCACTAAATAGAAATTAAAAAAAGATATCAAATCAGTAAAGATAATTAAAACTTAGTTCACACTACCCAAATTAGTTCGGCCTTTTACGATTAGTACACCTTGGCAGAAATCAGTAAATTTGACAACACTGCAGATCATCATCCAGACAAATTTATGTTCGACAAGCGACGCCATTTTAGAAATTTAAATTTTGGATTGCAAATCACTAGAAATACTCACATATGCGGAGCGTAAACTGCGCCATTGTGGTGAATTTATTTCCATAGCGTATTTCTTTTAAAAATCCATTCTCCCTTTCCGCTCAAACACGCCGATTTCATGTCACTTTTGCTTTTCAACCGAACCCGATCCTACCGCTCCAAATTACGAATCTAGAATGATCAAAGTAATCAGTTTATCCAAGAATCTCCTACGTCAGCAACTCACGTTCACTCATCAATACATTCATCACTGTTCTCCTCTCATGCGTCACTCAATTTTTTTTTATAAGCACTCAACCTTCACGATGTACACTCTAAAATCACACGATAATATATACTCTACTTTTTAGACAATTTGTTACACTGTTTTAATAATTCATTTAACATTAGTTAAATATGCAGCTGTTCAGCATCATAATATTCAAATAAATTGAATACTATTTAAATCAAAGCAGTTTCTAACCAATATTGAACGATTCATATTCAATGAAATGTGATTTTATTATTCTTTTATTAGATAATTATTTAAATAAAATCTTTCATCCTGGCATATCTACCACACCAACTATCTGACGAAATGAACTCATCTTTTTTTTAAACCATTCACCGAAAAACACTGTACTGTTTGTTCACAAACAATTCAAGTACGTACTTAACATGAAAAGTGTTTGTTGTTTTACGTAGTGCCTACATAGAAGAGACATTTTTTAAGATTGATGTGCCAGTAGGAGCAGAATTTTTTTTTTTGATAAATTTGAATATGACCGGAAAAGGTTGAAAACTCAGCATTTCGTAAAAGTGTTAACTTAGAAATATATTTTTGTCAACATGTTGGCATATTTTACGTTCAACAAGAGTTTGTTGGGAACTGATTTAGTTGTGCGACAAACGAAAATTGATTTGTTTTAAGGATTTTTATCTGGATATTTATCTGAATTGAAATGATGATTGAAATTAAAAAATAGAAGCAAAAGAAACTTTGATAACTGTTAGCCTTCTCGGCGCAAAAATCTACATTTTAAGGTGTTTTTGTGATCTGTGCATGAATTTCTAGAAAATATTCATACCACCATCGAAGCATAACAGGTTTTTTTCGATTCATTCATTTTTTTTTGAAAAACTATATGCAATTGATTCTTAATGAAAAGGTAAGGTCGGTTAAATGAAATATTTAAAAGGACCCTCATAAAAAAAGAGAGAACATTGCTTTTCAGTTGAATAACAAAATTTAAATATATTTTTTTCATTTTTAAAAATTATTCTTTCCCTTAATTCACTGGGTTACAGCTTATCCATATGAATTTTGTTTGCACTTTTTGATCAAACAAATCAAAATATAGTCATTTGCAGTATAAAAAGTCTCCAGATGCTGTTTGGCATCATTTCAAGGTGTAATGACATGGTTTTAACATGGGAAGGTATTTGAGTACGAGATATGTTTCTATGAGTGTAACAAACCTTTCGGCATTGCAGTGTTAAGATGAGAGGAACAAAGGGAGTTCCATATGAATTGCGTTCAATAGCTTGCAAACTTATCAAACTGCGGTACGCTAGTTATGGAACCTGTACTGCATCCAAAGATGACATCTTGCGACATCGAGCGATTTCTGAGGCCGAGATCAATCCCGACAGGAAAAGCGAATGCAGCAGTTTTAATCAATCCCGCCTTATCATCCACGATCCAGCAACAAACTACAGATTTCGGGTCGACACTGGCGCAGATTTGTCCGTTCTGCCGTGCTCGCTAAGTCAAAAGGCAAAACCATCTACAGGCCTAAATTTGTACGCTGCCAACGGCTCCCGCATCTCAACGTACGGCATCGAAATGTACAAGCCAACTTTCGGGTTGCGTAGAGATTTTCCCTGGCGATTTACCATAGCTGACGTCACGTCACCTATTCTAGGCGCAGATTTTTTAAAGTTCTACGACCTGATGGTGGATTTACGAGGTGAGTGCTTAGTCGATAAAAAATCAAATTTAAAAGCACACGGACAAGTTAATTTAATTCTAGACGGAATGTTCGGCCTGAAAACCTTTAACTGTAGCGATAATTTTGGCGGTTTATTAAGCGAGTTTTCCGACGTCACAAGACCACGTCTGCCTAATCAAGAAGTCCGACACAGCGTCAAACACACCATCCATGTCAAAGGCCCTCCATGTCATGCCAAATTTCGGAGACTTCCTTTGCATAAGCTGGAGGCGCTGCGTAAAGAACTAAAGCTCTTCATGGAACTAGGATACATTCGACCATCAAAAAGCCCGTATTCTAGTCCAGTACATCTAGCACAAAAGACCTTGCAGAATGGTATTGTGAAATTTAGATTAGTAGGTGATTATAAAAATTTAAATGACTCTACGTTAAGCGATCGGTACCCTCTGCCACATATTTATGACATTTGTCAAACTCTTCGCAGTAAAAACATATTCTCTGTTATCGACTTGGAGCGAGCATATTACCAGATCCCGTTGCACGAAAACGATGTCGAGAAAACAGCAATAATCACGCCGCTAGGTCTATATGAGTTTCTCGTGATGCCACCTGGGCTTAAGAATTCAGGTCAAACCTTTCAACGATTCATCAACAACATTTTCTTCGATTTGCCATTTGTAGTTGGATATCTGGATGACTTACTCATCGCGTCTTCATCCATGGAAGAGCACAAAGATCATCTGAGGCAAGTCTTTCAAAAGTTGAGGGAAAATGGACTTCAAATTAATGCTAACAAATGTCAACTTGGCAAGCAAGAGGTGCGATTTGTGGGACAGCTTATTACGAAAGAGGGCTGCAAAACCGTTCCAGAAAAAGTTTCTGCTGTCGCAGACTTCTCTAGACCGAACACAGTGCAAGAGCTGAGACGTTTTCTCGCTTTAACTAATTACTACCGTCGCTTTCTCCCACATGTAGCCGAAACTCAATTACCCTTGCGAAAGCTGATACCGTCAAACAAGAAGAATGACAAGACACCGATTGCATGGAAGGAAGAAGCTGAAAAAGCATTCCGCGAGTGTAAAAATTCCCTGATAGAAGCTACTGCCTTAGATTATTACGACTCGGAAGCCCAGCTTTCATTGATGGTAGATGCATCCGATTTGGCAGCAGGCGCAGTTTTGCAACAACTTTCTCATGATACATGGAAACCGCTTGGATATTTTTCTGTCAAATTCAGCGAACGAGAAAAACGATATTCGACTTACGATAGGGAATTACTGGCAATATACCTTGGTGTGAAGCATTTCAAGGATGAGATAGAAGGGCGCAATCTGATAATTTTCACCGACCATAAGCCACTTACGTTTGCTTTTAAACAGGATCCGAACAAGCCAACACCGCGTCAGCAGAGGCTTCTTAACTACGTCAGCGAATACACTACTGAAATCCTACATGTTGCCGGGACTGACAATATTCCTGCAGACGTCTTTTCTAGAATCGAAGCAGTTTGTATACCACCGAACATCGATTATTGCGACTTCGCGATACAGCAAGAACAGGACCAACAATTACAAGCTTGGCAGAAGTCTAATCCTGATATTCGAAAATTACGAAATCCTCGATCAGGGATAGAGCTTCTTTGCCAATTTCAAGGCGGTAAGTCAAGAGTTTGTGTTCCTCAATCCTACCAAAAAATTATTTTCGATCTAATTCACGGAGTAGCCCATTCTGGAATCAAGGCAACACAAGTGCAGATTTTAAAAAATTACGTTTGGCCTGGAGTTAACAAAGATATCTCGAAATGGGTACGCGCTTGCGAAGAGTGTCAAAAGAACAAGGTTACTAGATATACCAAATCGCATCCAGCCAAAATACAACTTCCCGACGAAAGGTTCGAGCACGTCCACATAGACATCGTAGGTCCTTTGCCAATATCGAACGGAATGCGCTACATCCTTACCATGATCGATCGATTCAGTAGATGGCCAGAAGCTGTAGCTATGCCCGATATAACAGCCGAAACCGTCGCTAGAGTATTTGTAGAAACCTGGGTGGCCAGATTTGGAACTCCTGAGATATTGACTTCGGATCAAGGAAGACAATTCGAATCACAGCTCATGAAAGAATTGTCCCTTCTATTAGGATTAGAACGAATACATACAACGCCGCACCATCCCCAAGCCAATGGCTTAATCGAATGCTGGCACAGACCTCTGAAAACAGGTCTCAAATCATACAAAGCAGCTTGGACAGATGCATTACCACTTGTTCTTCTTGGATTGAGAACAGCGATTCGCGGAGAATCATCTGCTTCGGAAATGCTGTACGGTACTACTCTTCGTATACCTGGTGCGATGATGGAAAAACGTACGATCTCAGGTAGATTCGATTCGTTTGTTGATAATCTTAGAGAAAAAATGAATTCTCTAATTCCACGTCCTGTTTCTAATAACGATACAAAGCGACACGTGTTTGTTCCTAAAGACTTGGACAGCTGCTCACACGTGTACTTAAGGACCGACCGAGTAAAAGCAGCTCTGGAACCTCTCTTCACAGGACCCTACGAAGTTGTCTCACGAAACGACAAGACAATCACCATCAACATCAAGGGCAAACCCTCTAAGGTATCAGTCGACCGTGTCAAACCGGCATACTGTATGCGTGATTTGGAGCGCCTGGCTGATCGAATAACTAGAAGCGGACGTCACGTTCGGTTTCAGGTCAAGGATCATTCTAGGAAGGGGGAGTGATGCGGTACGCTAGTTATGGAACCTGTACTGCATCCAAAGATGACATCTTGCGACAACGGAGAGAACTAAATTCTCACGACTCGGCTTGGAGATTTAGTGGCGCACATTGCGTTGTTTACTTTTTCCTTCCGTAATAAATATAAGTTTATACAATTATCCGCTGGCGTTTCGATTGGTACTCCTTAAAACCAATCAGGGCTTCCATACAAGTATGTTGACATGAATCGAGAATTTATCGAGCAAAAGGAAGAGAGGTTGTTTGCATACGAAATATTTGAAACCCTTCCTTATTGTTGGAAAGAGTTGGAAAGAAGATCTTTATTCATATCATATTTCGCTAATTTTTTAAACTTATCAGACAAATAAAGCGAAATGTTGCGTCATTTAGATACAAAAAATGATTTAATAGTAGTTCGTGATCACTTCTGACATTGCAATAGGGAAAGGACTGGAAGTCCATAACATTAAAATATAGATTTTGACATCATTATGAAGTTTTTGAAGCTTATAAAAACAGAATTAAAATTTTCAGATCTTGAAAAACAAATCTAGAGATCTATCTCAAGAAAATATTTTTAAAACATCTTTGAACTAATGTTAGAAAGTTCATGTGCTGCTCTTTTTTTAAGTATTCGCTTCTAAATTATGTTGAAATTTGGTTTGAAATGCTGTCTAGGCAATAAAACTGAATTTCAATTGTTTTAATAAATTTCATTAAATTTTGGAAGGTGGAGCGAAGCACACCGGGTCAGCTAGTTTCATTATATATTTTAAAACACTTTCTATAAGGTGTCACCAAGCAGAGAAAAATGAATTAAACAATACTTTCTGATACATCGATAGAGGAAAATCTAAACTATGACTTTACGCTTAAAAATCATACTTCTTTTTTTTTTTGTGATAGTCCCTTAGGCCCATTTGGGTCCTTCCTCCACTCCATACGCTTCTTTAGAAGTGGGAGGGACATTTTTTCCTTTGGATATTTAAATTTTACATTTATTTTCTTATTCTGTACGACTTTTTCGTCTAACTCCCGCGTATGTCCATCACCGTACAATTTCATATCTGATTTTTTGCCAGATCTCCATCACTTTCGTATGATCCTTTTTAGGATAAGTCTGTTTATCAAAGAGTATGTTTTATGTGCTGTATTGTCGATTTCTTAAAGGTGCTTATATTCACACTGTCTTTGATGCTCGACGGTAAGTTGTTGAACATTTTCAATCCGTTGTTGAAAAGAGAGCGTTTGCTATTCTCTTTTTTAGTACTGGGCAGTCTAAAGTCTTGTGCTCTTCTTGTATTGTATCTGTGTATGTCGATTCCGTATTGTAGGCCTGCCATCAAGTAAGATGGTAACATTCCATTTTTCATTTTGTATATAAAAATTAAGCTGTTGTATACAATCCTCTGTTTTACTGACAACCATTGCAGAATATCCAGCATTAAAACACTCGGAATGTATCGATTGCAACGTATTAAAACTCGCATAATTTTAATTTGTAATCTTTGCTGTCGATTCGTTTGTGTATGAGAAGCATTGAGCAGTATTGTAGCGCAATAGTCGAAGTGTGGCATTATAACAGATTTAACATAAATTATTTTTGACCAGAAAGTCATGTATCGGCTAATTCGGCAGAGTATACCATATTTCACGGCGATTTTCTTAATTGTATAATCGATATGGGCTATAAAATTAAGCTTTTCATCGACTTGTATTCCCAAATATTTGACTTGAGGTACTCTGTCAATGGTACATCAATGAGCAAATCTGGACAAACTCCAATTTTTCGATTACCAATAACAATCCAGTTGGTTTTGTTTATATTCAGACACAATTTTCTACGTTTCAGAAACTCTGCGATATATTCCAAATCGGCATTTGCCTCTTGAATGACGAGCTCTAAGTCTTTACCACTCTAGTAGGAGACGGAATCATCAGTAAACAGTTTAAGACGACCATATCGTAGGCAGTTTTTCATATCATTAATATACAATATGAATAACAAGGGACCCAGAACACTTCCTTGTGGGACACCTAGATTATTTTCTCGAAATCGCGAATAGGATGATTAGATCGTACAAGACATCGTCGTGCAAGACCTTCCACAAAAAATACCTCATACTGTGCTTCGAAGAGATGGACTTGTTTTTCTGGGACTCCTCATCGCCTTAGAGCCGCCCAGTTTTTTACATGGTTAAGTCGGTCGAATGCTTTTTCAAAGTCAACGAACTCCAGCAGAAGAGAGTTCTGGAATTCGTTGATTTGATCCATTATTATACGTAGCGTTGTGATGTGGTCCACACATGATTGTCCGGATCGGAATCCAGCTTGTTGCCGTCGGAGTGTAGCGTCGTTTTTCTCCTGGATCCTGTTCAGGATCACTTTGCAGAGTACTTTAAGGGTTGTACAAGAAATTCTCAAGTGTTAAAAAATTCGGACATTTTTCTATTAAAATCTGGCACCCCGGCACAAAATCCTTCCTGAAATCGTCCGGATTCTTCCACACTTTTTTGCCACCGTGTATATTTTTTTCGCTCCTCTAAATGCAACCACTCCAGTGAATAAATGAATACGGAAATGTGAAGCAGCATACACATTCTCGGAGAGTGGAAGGAAAAAAGCTGCCAGTAGATAAAAATACAAACCTCCCGTGAAGAACAGCGCCCGATGCGATAGAACTCAGCAGCATTCACTGAGCTGTGCCGGCGAGTGCAAATGAGGAAGAGCCCTAAGTTCAGGAAAATAGAATCTGTTGAATTGGGGAGGCAAAAAGAAGCCATAAAACGATGCACACGATGAGATGCATTTGAAAAACAAGGATGAGAGGGTGGGAAAATCGCAAAATGAAGATAAAATGCCAACCGGAATGTTGCACTGCAAAACGTTCGTTGGTTTTTGTGCCACTTGTTCACTCAAAGAAATAGGATTGCATTGAAATGAAGCTGAAAAATCCTTTGGTTTCAGCCGGTGAATGAGGATGTAGTATTTGTCGGTGTAATTTCTGATTTAGACTCTATGGCTCGAAAGGTGACTGGGGCAGTTTGGTTTTGAATGGAATTTCGAAATCTAAAGGGGGTTTGAAGGCCATGTCTATTTGACTTGTAACGAGCCTCATTAGAATAAAACCATGTATGATGGATAACATTTATGGTTTGCCTTTGGGTAAAAATGTCGAAAAATATATTCCTGAATTTGAAGATGAAAATTTTACTTTGATAACATCTTATGAATACATTTTACAAAATAGAAATTTTAGATTGATTGAAAACGTATTGCATTGGCATATATCATCTGATTTTCTGAAGTGGAAACAACAACAACGCCAACCAACTGGAATTCTGACCCATTGGAAATGTATGGTTTTCTGTTCGATCGGTCCCAGTGGGGGACTTATTCTGTCAACTTGTCGATTGATGACCAGTTTTGGGTGAGTGGAGTAAATAGGGATCGTTCATTTTTGTATAGACACAGTTTGAACTTTTATGAATTAAGTCTTGACTTAGCCGTCTCAAAATCCCATACAAAATTCAGGCTCGATGAGCGACTCCTTCCCGTGATCCGATCTGGCCCAAATTTGGCATGAGATCTTGTACTAGGATAAGGATCAATTTTAACCTGCAGCGCATACCATTTCACAAGTTTGAAATCTCCCATACAAATTTGGGGCAGTCTAACGGAGATTCATTTATCTCTTAAAAGGATGTTGATTAACATCAAAGATCATTCGAAACAATTTTTTTTGTCTTTATTATAGAGATTTTCAACTTTTGTTGGTTCGTCTCTTCGAAACAATTTTTATTGATAAACTGTTTTAACCATTCAGTAATATCGGTTAAAGGAAATTTCTCTCTTTTGCATCATTCCAGCACATCGTTTTCAGTCACCTTCCACTAAGTCCGATCGAAAAGTCCAATTCCGTTGATGAGTTTTACATGAATGAGAATACCTACCCTTTCGCTGTAACACCTTCACTGTCAGTCATCTCTAACTCATCCAACCAAAAAAGCTTAACTACCGCCTCGCAGCAAAATTTCGGGGTGAAATTATAGAAATGAAAAATGTTTCCCTGCCAAACACCCCACACTTAGATAATGAAATCTTCCGAGAATTTCAATTATGATTTAAAGCCAAAAACCGTGCTCTTATCAACGCCAATGCAGATCCAGCTTATTTGTGAATGTAAAGGCAGGAAGTGGCACATCCAATGATTGACTGAAAACCACTTCTATTGTGACACGTGCATGACAAAGGGCAGATTAGCGATTGATGAGCAACGACGAGCAGCTCTCTTCGAATGTGTCAAGTCGCCATTTCCTTTCCAATTATCAAATCGAATGAATTTGGAATCAGGCGTGGGTGCAAGTTAAGAACCAAATTGACTCTCTGCTGAAGTCGAGCTGCTATGGTTCAGTAAATTTGAATGACGTTTGGTGTTGTAGACCATTGAAGACTCAAAAAGGTTATGGATTTAGAAAGAATGGCACTGTTTGATAGGCTTCCAGTATCAGACCACATGATTTTAGTCATCAATAATCAATAATATAGAATTCAAGTTAAGCGGTGAAATTTCATGCATTTCAATGATTAAAATAAAATAAATCCAATTTTCATTGTTTTACGAGAAACAAAAAGTTACTGCTTTAAAATCAATTTCATCAGCACACAGTCATTTAGTGCTTAGTACCTACTCTCATGTCAGCATTGACTTTCGGATTAGCCAAGATTCAAGAGACCCTCTCGGAAAATCCGTACCGGGTGATTTTGAGCTGTCGAGTGAACACAACGATTGATTTATGGCAAATTGAAATTTTATTTCTTTCGAATGGAGCGTAACAAAAGGAGCTCTCTAGTGCGTATTTTTCCTAGTATTTCGGACGAAGTTTCTACCAGAAACGTCTGCCGGGTTTGATTTCGTTCAGTTCTAGGAATAATTTCTTTGCAACTTCAGTTACTCCAAATTTCCAATCAATTTTGTTTCAAAAAATTTTCGAGCGTCCTTGGAAAGAAGTAAATTATGGCTTGGTGACTTTTACTTTTTTTTTTTTTAAACTCGTACTCTTACCTTGAAAATCATTTCAAAAAAGTCTTAAAAAATCAGTATTTAAGATTTGTTTTAATTCCTTGTTGAATTACCAATCCTATTTTCAAGCTTCAGTAAACCACAAACCATCCAAAAGAAACAAGGGCCACATTCTTCAAGAGCCACTGCATTCCGTTTAGTACCGAGAAGAATGAACAACACCGGAAGAAGTCACCATGTTAGCAGGGATTAGGTTCAGTGTGGTTTTTCCGTGTTCCCACATAAAATCTCTCACACATTCCTCTCACATTACCAAATCAATCGGGTTTTGAAAAATGTTTTAGAACAGGAGCAGAGCGAAACTAAAGGGAAAAAAAAGTTCTCCGAAAAGAAATAAACTGCAGTCAGTCAATTGTGGTCTGGAAGCGTGCGGTTTCTGGAAATGCATCGCAATTTATTTTAGTGCACACTCGTTCCTTCTCTCTTTTCCATTCGTGTTCTGGGTAGATCTGTTGCTGTTTTGCTACGGGCACCAAAATAAGAAAATGCAACTGATATGTCTGGGATTTGTAACGAATTCTGTGACTCCAAGAAAAAAAAACTCCACATGGAGAATGAAAACCTCCAATCGGTTGTATGTTTCCAGGAAATCGATGTCTGGGTTTTGCTAGAGCTAGGTCTCTGAATGATCGTAAAACGGAAAGCAATTGAAAGAAATGCAATTTGGAATGTTGTACCAAGTTGTAGCTGCTGAGCTAAGTGTGTTGTTGTAGGATTCGTTCTTATGTGTTGCAGCTGAAAAATTGTTGCTTAACGAAATAAGATGAATGAAGGCTGATTTGAAGCTGTTTAAGCTTATTTTAAAAATTGATCGAGTTTTCACCCACAAAAAACAAAAAGACGATGCCAAAATTGTCAAAATTATCAAAATTGTCAAAATTGTCAAAATTATCAAAATTGTCAAAATTGTCAAAATTGTCAAAATTGTCAAAATTTTCAAAATTGTCAAAATTGTCAAAATTGTCAAAATTGTCAAAATTGTCAAAATTGTCAAAATTGTCAAAATTGTCAAAATTGTCAAAATTGTCAAAATTGTCAAAATTGTCAAAATTGTCAAAATTATCAAAATTATCAAAATTGTCAAAATTGTCAAAATTGACAAAATTGACAAAATTGTCAAAATTGTCAAAATTGTCAAAATTGTCAAAATTGTCAAAATTGTCAAAATTGTCAAAATTGTCAAAATTGTCAAAATTGTCAAAATTGTCAAAATTGTCAAAATTGTCAAAATTGTCAAAATTGTCAAAATTGTCAAAATTGTCAAAATTGTCAAAATTGTCAAAATTGTCAGAATTGTCAAAATTGTCGAAATTGTCAAAATTGTCAAAATTGTCAAAATTGTCAAAATTGTCAAAATTGTCAAAATTGTCAAAATTGTCAAAATTGTCAAAATTATCAAAATTGTCAAAATTATCAAAATTATCAAAATTGTCAAAATTGTCAAAATTGTCAAAATTGACAAAATTGTCAAAATTGTTAAAATTGTCAAAATTGTCAAAATTGTCAAAATTGTCAAAATTGTCAAAATTGTCAAAATTGTCAACATTTTCAAAATTGTCAAAATTGTCAAAATTGTCAAAATTGTCAAAATTGTCAAAATTGTCAAAATTGTCAAAATTGTCAAAATTATCAAAATTGTCAAAATTGTCAAAATTGTCAAAATTGTCAAAATTGTCAAAATTGTCAAAATTGTCAAAATTGTCAAAATTGTCAAAATTGTCAAAATTGTCAAAATTGTCAAGATTGTCGAAATTGTCAAAATTGTCAAAATTGTCAAAATTGTCAAAATTGTCAAAATTGTCAAAATTGTCAAAATTGTCAAAATTGTCAAAATTGTCAAAATTGTCAAAATTGTCAAAATTGTCAAAATTGTCAAAATTGTCAAAATTGTCAAAATTGTCAAAATTGTCAAAATTGTCAAAATTGTCAAAATTGTCAAAATTGTCAAAATTGTCAAAATTGTCAAAATTGTCAAAATTGTCAAAATTGTCAAAATTGTCAAAATTGTCAAAATTGTCAAAATTGTCAAAATTGTCAAAATTGTCAAAATTGTCAAAATTGTCAAAATTGTCAAAATTGTCAAAATTGTCAAAATTGTCAAAATTGTCAACATTGTCAAAATTGTCAAAATTGTCAAAATTGTCAAAATTGTCAAAATTGTCAAAATTGTCAAAATTGTCAAAATTGTCAAAATTGTCAAAATTGTCAAAGTTGTCAAAGTTGTCAAAATTGTCAAAATTGTCAAAATTGTCAAAATTGTCAAAATTGTCAAAATTGTCAAAATTGTCGAAATTGTCAAAATTGTCAAAATTGTCAAAATTGTCAAAATTGTCAAAATTGTCAAAATTGTCAAAATTGTCAAAATTATCAAAATTATCAAAATTCTCAAAATTTTCAAAATTGTCAAAATTGTCAAAATTGTCAAAATTGTCAAAATTGTCAAAATTGTCAAAATTGTCAAAATTGTCAAAATTGTCAAAATTGTCAAAATTGTCAAAATTGTCAAAATTGTCAAAATTGTCAAATTGTCAAAATTGTCAAAATTGTCAAAATTGTCAAAATTGTCAAATTTGTCAAAATTGTCAAAATTGTCAAAATTGTCAAACTGGTTAATCCGTTTCAAAGTTTTATAGGAATTCATTGATAGAATTTGAAGGTCACCTGTTAACAAATTTCCGATTCAATAAGTCAATTTATTTTTTCGATCACATTCATAATGATGACAAAATATGTAATAAATATAAATTTCTCGCCAAAACATTCCTGGAAAATCGTTTCACAGACAACAAGCCGAATTCATTCATTAGTTCAGATGAAACCGCACCCTCTGCCGCTTTTTCTGGAATGTTTGCTCTGTTGCTAAATATAATGATGTATCGGAACCACTCCGGTCTGCTGCTGCTGTTGGCCACGTGGCAAGGATTATTATCATCGCATTCGTTCAGAAGGCATGCTCTCTCATCCTCGTCTGCTACCGCTAATGAAGTGTTGACCAAACCACTTGAGCAAGACAATTACTGATGTGACAAATTTTCCACCGGAACGCTAGACGATAGCAAATGCTCTATATCTACATGAATCGAAGGGATGATAAAAAAAATGCGTAAACCCTCTCTAGACATTATTAGGGGAGTCGAGGGTTGAAACGATGCTGGGGAAAAAAACTCAAACTCAAATGTTTACTTTCTAGCGGGAAAGAAAATATTTGCCACCCTTCTCTTGGCTTCGAGAAATGCTCAAAGGCCTGCAACCTGGCAGGCGGTCGATCCCCCTCCGTGGATGTTTAAAATGGAATTTCAGCCGTCTCATTGTTAAGGTGCTCTTGATAAGTGAGGCGATTGACCTTTAATGAATCATCCTTTTCAATGGAATGTCAAATATTGACACATTCTCAGAAGCGGTGGGATACCGAAGATCAAATTATTTTTTTTTTGTGGGGTTGAAAGCTTATTGAGGGATCTCGATGATGTTATTTTATAAGATAATGTGTTGAGATAACGTTTTACAATTTTATGACTTTAACATGTTAGGCTTAGGGATCTGCTAACTAAGAAAAGTTTTTCCTAACCTATCGTTATATTTCTTTACAGAGTTTGTTTCTACTCGCTGCAAAGTAATGGAGTGAAAATGAAAATTTCCCTCTCTTCAATCGCTTCAATTGAACATTGCCGATAAAATGCATGATTCAATACAACGAACAGCAAAACAGCGATGAATAAAATAGGAGGACAAGCTTGGAAGAACAACCTAACAAGGGAGTTTTCACAGTAAGACAAGCATGACCCCAGCTTGTTCTGAACCCAGTAAAAAATGAATCTTGCTAAAAAAAATCATTGAAAAGAATGCAACCATCAACATAGAGCTTGGGGAAAGCTGGAATGGAATTCCCGACGGACTTTGAAATTATCCAGCATCTGCAAAGATCCTGGAAATGGAGAAAAACCTTGCCTCCTGGTTAGCCATTTTAGAAATGTTGGAAAGGACTTTTCCTAACGATTAATTTTGCCAGAAGACGACTCCTGCAACAGGACTTGAACATTTCCCACTGTGATGTCGTCCTTCTGATTCTTTTAGAGACGATAGCGAAGCAGAGAAAAATGATTCATCTACATTGTGGCAACTTTATTGGTCAAAGAATGATGCTCCTCTCGATGGAATCTGCATCGTCAATCGATTGCATTAAACTGTGGGGGGAGCGATAGTGAAAAATTCATAGAAGCAGAACCAAAATCCCCCTGAGGCGAAGAAAAGGATACGATGACAGCTTACAGAGAGAGCCAATAGCCGGCACTAATAAAATCGGTACAATGATGGTTTATCTACTTCTTAAAGCTGGGGCTTAAGTGATGGTTTCTATCAATGGATTCTAGTCATGATGGAGATAATCTTGATAATGTTGTAATATCAGCCTTTTTTTCTGCAAATTTTCTATTGATTTTCTTGGAATAAAAAACAAAACTTAAAAGTTTACTTTCAACAAACACAACTAATAATCTGAGATAAAGTTTTCGATTTTCCTCATGAAGAACCGTCTAAGCTTAGTTTTCCACACCAACCCCAGGTGTTCAGATTCACAGAATCAGCTCAATTACAAAAACCCACTAATGACTTCTATGTCAGTCAGCTAATTATAGCTTCTCGGGCGTCTTTAATTACATGTATTGGCAGGCAGCTGAAGGAAGGCCACAAGGAAAAACAAACATAAACATTTACTACATGACTCGTGCTTTGTTGAATCCCGTGTAGTTTTTGCTTTCTCAAGCTGATTTCAGTGTACTTAGTGCGAGAAACGTCAGTTCTAACTGTTTAAATATAAAAAAACTTTTTTTGAACTTACAAAAAATTTCACACCAAGTTGCAGTGGGGGGGGGGGGGGGGGGGGTTAAGATGGGTTAAGATAGCCCACACATTTTATCCAGTCAAGAGAAAATTTTGGTTTCGTGGTAAACTCTGCCAGCAAGATTTTTCTACAAAAACAAGTCAAAAAGCAAAAAACATCCTCGAGAAAAATTGTCTAAGAATCATGAAAGCTTGACAATTTTGGTAATTTTGACAATTTTGGTAATTTTGACAATTTTGACAATTTTGACAATTTTGACAATTTTGACAATTTTGACAATTTTGACAATTTTGACAATTTTGACAATTTTGACCAATTTTGACAATTTTGACAATTTTGACAATTTTGACAATTTTGACAATTTTGACAATTTTGACAATTTTGACAATTTTGACAATTTTGACAATTTTGACAATTTTGACAATTTTGACAATTTTGACAATTTTGACAATTTTGACAATTTTGACATTTTTGACAATTTTGACAATTTTGACAATTTTGACAATTTTGACAATTTTGACAATTTTGACAATTTTGACAATTTTGACAATTTTGACAATTTTGACAATTTTTACAATTTTGACAATTTTGACAATTTTGACAATTTTGACAATTTTGACAATTTTGACAATTTTGACAATTTTGACAATTTTGACAATTTTGACAATTTTGACATTTTTGACAATTTTGACAATTTTGACAATTTTGACAATTTTGACAATTTTGACAAATTTGACAATTTTGACAATTTTGACAATTTTGACAATTTTGACAATTTTGACAATTTTGACAATTTTGACAATTTTGACAATTTTGACAATTTTGACAATTTTGACAATTTTGACAATTTTGACAATTTTGACAATTTTGACAATTTTGACAATTTTGACAATTTTGACAATTTTGACAATTTTGACAATTTTGACAATTTTGACAATTTTGACAATTTTGACAATTTTGACAATTTTGACAATTTTGACAATTTTGACAATTTTGACAATTTTGACAATTTTGACAATTTTGACAATTTTGACAATTTTGACAATATTGACAATTTTGACAATTTTGACAATTTTGACAATTTTGACAATTTTGACAATTTTGACAATTTTGACAATTTTGACAATTTTGACAATTTTGACAATTTTGACAATTTTGACAATTTTGACAATTTTGACAATTTTGACAATTTTGACAATTTTGACAATTTTGACAATTTTGACAATTTTGACAATTTTGACAATTTTGACAATTTTGACAATTTTGACAATTTTGACAATTTTGACAATTTTGACAATTTTGACAATTTTGACAATTTTGACAATTTTGACAATTTTGACAATTTTGACAATTTTGACAATTTTGACAATTTTGACAATTTTGACAATTTTGACAATTTTGACAATTTTGACAATTTTGACAATTTTGACAATTTTGACAATTTTGACAATTTTGACAATTTTGACAATTTTGACAATTTTGACAATTTTGACAATTTTGACAATTTTGACAATTTTGACAATTTTGACAATTTTGACAATTTTGACAATTTTGACAATTTTGACAATTTTGACAATTTTGACAATTTTGACAATTTTGACAATTTTGACAATTTTGACAATTTTGACAATTTTGACAATTTTGACAATTTTGACAATTTTGACAATTTTGACAATTTTGACAATTTTGACAATTTTGACAATTTTGACAATTTTGACAATTTTGACAATTTTGACAATTTTGACAATTTTGACAATTTTGACAATTTTGACAATTTTGACAATTTTGACAATTTTGACAATTTTGACAATTTTGACAATTTTGACAATTTTGACAATTTTGACAATTTTGACAATTTTGACAATTTTGACAATTTTGACAATTTTGACAATTTTGACAATTTTGACAATTTTGACAATTTTGACAATTTTGACAATTTTGACAATTTTGACAATTTTGACAATTTTGACAATTTTGACAATTTTGACAATTTTCGACAATTTTGACAATTTTGACAATTTTGACAATTTTGACAATTTTGACAATTTTGACAATTTTGACAATTTTGACAATTTTAACAATTTTGACAATTTTGACAATTTTGACAATTTTGACAATTTTGACAATTTTGACAATTTTGACAATTTCGACAATTTTGACAATTTTGACAATTTTGACAATTTTGACAATTTTGACAATTTTGACAATTTTGACAATTTTGACAATTTTGACAATTTTGACAATTTTGACAATTTTGACAATTTTGACAATTTTGACAATTTTGACAATTTTGACAATTTTGACAATTTTGACAATTTTGACAATTTTGACAATTTTGACAATTTTGACAATTTTGACAATTTTGACAATTTTGACAATTTTGACAATTTTGACAATTTTGACAATTTTGACAATTTTGACAATTTTGACAATTTTGACAAGTTTGACAATTTTGACAATTTTGACAATTTTGACAATTTTGGCAATTTGGACAATTTTGACAATTTTGACAATTTTGACAATTTTGACAATTTTGATAATTTTGACAATTTTGACAATTTTGACAATTTTGACAATTTTGACAATTTTGACAATTTTGACAATTTTGACAATTTTGACAATTTTGACAATTTTGACAATTTTGACAATTTTGACAATTTTGACAATTTTGACAATTTTGACAATTTTGACAATTTTGACAATTTTGACAATTTTGACAATTTTGACAATTTTGACAATTTTGACAATTTTGACAATTTTGACAATTTTGACCAATTTTGACAATTTTGACAATTTTGACAATTTTGACAATTTTGACAATTTTGACAATTTTGACAATTTTGACAATTTTGACAATTTTGACAATTTTGACAATTTTGACAATTTTGACAATTTTGACAATTTTGACAATTTTGACAATTTTGACAATTTTGACAATTTTGACAATTTTGACAATTTTGACAATTTTGACAATTTTGACAATTTTGACAATTTTGACAATTTTGACAATATTGACAATTTTGACAATTTTGACAATTTTGACAATTTTGACAATTTTGACAATTTTGACAATTTTGACAATTTTGACAATTTTGACAATTTTGACAATTTTGACAATTTTGACAATTTTGACAATTTTGACAATTTTGACAATTTTGACAATTTTGACAATTTTGACAATTTTGACAATTTTGACAATTTTGACAATTTTGACAATTTTGACAATTTTGACA